>NW_009225233.1:0-36899 GCF_000690835.1 Fulmarus glacialis
GCTTAGGGTTTAGTGGCCATGGCAGTGTTGGGTTGACAGTTGACCTGGATGATCTTAGGGGTCTTTTCCAACCTTAATGATTCTATGATTCTATGATTAGGTTCTAGAGAAAAGTTTTGCAATGGAGCAGAGAGAGGCAAGGTGTGTAGCACTATTCTCTGCCGTAGGATCTTTTAAGAAAACCTTTCCGTGATGCTTTTCCTCTTTTTAAAGATTTTAATTTACGTGTATGGGGCCCAACGGTCTTCAGCACTTGCAAGGAGTGCAAATGCCTCTAGCTCCAAATGGCTAAAGTATATATCTTAGTGAACGGAGAATTTGCAATAGCAAAAATTTTGATAGCAACTGAAAAATATGTATGTCACCACAGTAACAATGAAACGGCTGTAAGCATGAATAAATGGCAGTCACACACTCTCAAGAAATCATATGCCATTAGCAAGTAAATACATAATTGTTACACTATTGAACAGAGTATTAAGGAAGTAGTACGTAAACAGGTATTTAAAATTAAAGCAGCATGTACATATGGGACACAGGGATCCGCTTCTGAATTCAGTCTCTGAACTTTTGGCTTTAACTGTTTAACTGAGAAACTCAAACTCTTCAGTTACAATGTCACTCCCGTAGCATCAGCTAGCACTTTATTCCATGTAATGCCACTAACTGACTGAAAGGCTTGCGTACATATTATTAACCCTACTCAAGCTTGTGGAAGGATTTGTGTGCATTGATAGAAATATGATTCATGTGTTATTTGTACTATAGCATATATATTTTTTCTTTTTCTCTGAAATTAATCTCCGTATCACAAAACCCCCTGTGTGTCCCATTTCTTCAGGATGACTTGCCGGAATTTTATCCACATCTGTCTCTATCAGTGACATTATTCAGCTCTGTGCACACAGGAGGCCGTGCTTCCAACCTTGTTTAAGCACACAAGTTATTAGAGCATTCCTTACCATATAAAATAAGTCACCTGAAAAGAGCACTTATTTTCACAAGTGCTGCTGAAAAAGTCCAATATTCTCGTAGTATATATTGTAATGTTCAGTGCAACACAGTTTCCCATGGAGCTTCCCCTTTCACTGGCTTTTAGCTATCACTTTCCATTCTCATTTGCCCTATGGCAACATTTAACAGGTTGTTTCATAACATATAAGCTGTGCTAATGGGACACCTTCAATGGATTTTGATCCTCCTGTACTGAAAAGAGTAGAAGGCAGAAGCTGAGGGCATAAACAGTCACTGAGAAAAAAATTAGGAATTCTGTGTTTATTTGTACCAGGCAGGTAGTTATTAGTTCTGTAGGAGTCATCTTTATGAAGGCTGAATAATTACTTCCTCTAGCTGCTTTTTTGTTATTTTGCAGTTAATACATTTTCATCCTTATTCCCTCTTTTGTAATATGTGAAGTTTCTTTTCTTACCATATAATTTGTGATTACTGGCTAGCTGACAAATTTTTGATAGATTTTAGATGACTGATGTCTTTCATATTCCATTTCAGAGCTTCCTAATTGACACTGAGGTTTTCATTTCCATCTATGCAATCATAACTTTTTTTTCTGCAGATGCGCTGTTTATCACCCAGTAGCTCACTGTGGCTTTGAAAAAGGCCATAACATTTATTTTTATGTGACCAGAGTTGTGTTGTGTCAAAAATACTTTAACAATCCTAAATATATATCTATATATAGATATGAAAAAGGGAAATGTGTTATTCAGGAAGGGCTGTGATGACATCTGATCTGGTACTTCAATACAATGATTGTCTTAGAAAGAAATCTATAGCCTGAGATGCATGCTATATCTTACAGGAGGTTGGGATCATGTACAGTGTATAAAATCGAATATGTATGTAAAATGTTTGCAGAATTATCCACCTAATCCAAGCCAAAGATATTCAAATATTAAACTTCCATTAAAAAGACATTATTGGTCTAACATCCTGATTTTCAAAGCATTCCTTATAGTGGCAATTAGAACGGTGGATTTTAGTACTCCCAGTAATTAATCTTTGGTCTAAACACCTTCTTTTGGAAGATAATTGCATGTCTTGTCTCACCTCCCAAATGAGCAGAATTGTGTAAGAATATGGTAACATCTATCCCAGGCTGCGAACTGCTGAGCATGCCAGGAGGTGATGCTCATGATATTGATGTATATGCAGTCTGGGAGACTGACACTGTTGGTTCACCTAGAAGCAGGCTTATTTTTCATGATGTTTTGAAAGTGCATGGCTGTACTTAAAGTATTATGGGCATTTGCTTTCATATAATAATGGTTAAGGGAGAGGGCATGCCCCGCTGTGCATAGATAAATTTCAACTTTTAGGGCTAGTCATTACTTGCTCCATTTAGTATACAACTCTCTTTTGTTACAATTATTTCTTAATTTCAACTTAGGCTACAGCTATGATCCATGAGAAAACAACTCAACCCAATTTTTTGCTGTGTCTCCTGTCATTGTGTGAGAAGGAGCAATGCGAAACTATTTTTACAGAGTGCTGCAAAGCCTTTGGAAGCCTTTCCACCACAACAGGACATTTATCTGCCCCTCTACTCTTAAGCCAATGAGCCACAAAATGTTAAACCCTGAGAACTTTGGCTTTGACAGTGTGTAAATACGAGAGACTTCAGTAGGTCCATTAGAGATTTCACCATTGCTTTTGAGCGTCTGTGGAAATTGCTTCCATGATATGTGGATGGGATGTTGGAGTTTTTGGGGAAAAAAAGGAAACAAGGCAAGGTTTGTAGAGAGGCAATATCTCTTATTAAACCAGATTAGATCAGAAAGACCTCATTCTTATCTGCCTTTTTTCCTGCTTATTATAAATTTGCCTAATAAAAACTTATTTTCTTTGTATAAATCCCATCTCATTACTTTAATAGGGGGCAATACAAAATCATCACATAGTTGGAACAGTGCTTCTCATCTGTTTTTTGTCTTAAATCCAGTACTGGTAAAATTTCTTCATAGCCCTGAAGAGTGAAATATTTTTCTTATCAAGGAGAAGCAGTTTATACTCCTATGTACCTCTCCTGGCTAACACATCACAGTAAGGAACAGAAGAGTTTGCTTAGTTGGACAGAGTGAGAAGAGAGGTCTGAGGTTAGCTCCAAGAAAAGCCATTTCTGTTGGTGTGGACACCTGTGCACTAGGAACTGAATAGGAGAAACAGTTCAGTTCTTACCAGTTCCATGGCAGCATTTTTCTTTTGCTCGGACAACCCTGGTCCTTTGATTGAACTTTTCCTGCCCAGGCTTTGTTCATGGTTTCTGTCAAAATACAGTTGCAGGTAGCCCCAGCAGACATCAACTTTTCACGTAAATTATGCATAACGTTTGATTGCCTCCCTGAGCTTTATTATAAGACTAACAAAATCACTGCAAACACCCGTACAAATGTTACTTTCAGTGACTTGTACCAGATTATTTTACATGATCTTCAGGCACAGGTTTGCCTTTTAAAAAGCTTCCATGTATAGAAATTAAGACCACCAAAAGAGCTTTTAATCAGAGAATGTCTAGATAGAAGGAGTTCTATAGAACTGACTAATTAGTAAACCAGGCAATTAAGAGATTGTAATAGAGTGGGGTAGGAAAAAAAAACCACGAAACCCAAAACCAACAAAAAGCCAAGCCATAAAATCTAGGGGAAGATAATCCCCTTGATTTAAAGGTATTCTAACATAAATCACAAGAGGCACAGTTGTCATTGGTTATGCAATATAAAACTGCTCTTTTTGTTTCCTTTCACTTACTGTGGAAGTGGAGCATGAAGCAGTCACTTTGGTTTCTTCATCAGCATTTTGAAATGTCTGATCGAACTGAAGAGATATGGGACACTGTCTTTTATCTACTTGCTGGCAGTTGTGGTGGTGCTGTGCTGGTCTATAAGCCTTCTTAGCAATTTCTTTCCAAGTCCGTCTACAAGAATTGTACTCTGCATTTCCAACAATGCAGTATGTACAATTTCAAGGATGGTATGAATATTTGCTGTGAATGTATTATCTACAGACTGCTTTCTGTATGCAGTAGGGAAAATTCATCATTCAAGTACATAAGCAACAATTTTCAAACAGGAGAAGGGGAGAAGGCAAGAAAATGTGAGAGGAAACAAATATTTTTCCTATTCATGTATGACGCAATGATTTCTCCACAAAATAAAAACAGCTTTCTTTGACACCTAATTTTACATTTCTGCCTTCAATATAACATGAAAATGATTAAAAGCAAGACAAAATATTTCAAAAATGTATATCCAGGCAAGAAATAATTCCCTGTCTCAAATGTATTAAACAAAATCTGGGAGAGTGGGATTAATTTTTATACATGTACACAGGCACAACCATGCTATATGGGAAAGGTAAGCATGCATTCCTCTTTATAGGAGAAATGTTCATGTTTTCTAAGAAATTTAGCATGCCATCAGTAGAGGAGACCATATCTTGGAAGACAGTTAACCTTGAAAAGGATTTAAGCATTATAATGGGGAAGCAATTCAACCTGAGTACTTGTCCAGTGCCATGGAAAAGGTGAATGAGAACCTTGGCCATGTAAAAAGGAGAATAATGAATAGCAGGAGGCAGGTGGGTTTACGTTGGCAAGTATCATTAGCAGGAGTGATACTCTTTCTTACACTACCTTCACCTCCTGAGCCTGTACTGGAAGAGGGATTTTGAAAAATCTGAGATGGCAAATATGAAGAAAAAATGAATGATGAGCTGAACAGAGTGCCTTATCTCACAATTGCACAAGCAAATGAAGTTGGCATGAAACAGAGCTCTGGCTGAAAAGGGCAAACCTACCCATTCCAGACCTGTAGTTTCTGATTGTTTCCTCCCTTGATTCTTCTCTGTCTTTTGGACCAGGCTATTTTCAGACGGATTCACCACCCAGCTGTGTAAATACGATGTAGACAGAAAAGAGAAGGTAGCCAAGGGACAGGAGGTGGCCCAAACAGTCGGCCTGGTTGCTTGTGCTGGCTTTTCACTCTCAGGGGGCTAAGGCAGGAGAGGGAAAGGGCTGGACACTTCAATTTTCTTAGCTGATTAATAAAGCTGAAGTAATTTGATTAAGTATCACCAAGTGGACACTGAGTATCAAAAGGTTCTTCAGTGTCTACAAAGAAAAAGCATAACTAAGAGCTGGTCTTTGGCTCCTGTTCAGAAATGAAGAAGGGAAAAAAGAATTTAATGGTGAGGATGCTTAGGAATTAGAAAAAAAAATCAAGAAATTGCTGGATGGTCTCTTTTATGTTTTCAAATCAACAGTAATTGCTTTTCTGGAATACATAAAATACACGTTCAACGACACGAAGTGCCAGGTTCAATGGAGGGAGAAATGGGTGAATTGTAGTGGCCTAAGATATATAAGAGGCAATACTAGGTGATCTAAGACCCCCTTCTGGCCTTAAGCTCAGTGAAATAAGACTATTGCAAGCTACGCAACTGTGTTTAAAAATATATGCAGAGTGGCAAAAATCTTTTACTTTCTTAGTTTACCAATGGCTAAGCATTGGTGCAAAAATAATTCAATTCTTACCTAAAATTGTTTTCAAGCTTTTTCTGAGCAAAACTGAAATTAAAAGAACATGAGTAGAGCTGCTGTAAAGACACTGAAGAGATGGTGGATACTGGAGAGTGATGGGAAGGCTTTTCTGTGGATACCACAGTAACTGTGGATGGCATGTTTCAGACTCTATTTGATGAAGCTTGATTTGTGCTCAATGCTCTGGTGATAATTCCCTGGTCTGCTCTTCCTTGAATTCACCCATATTTTTAACATTTATTTTGTTATGTCTTGGGCAGGTAGGTAGTAGAAGACTACACTAACTCAGCCCTGAAATAGAAGGCATCTATTTGTGGAAAGGAGCAAAGGCCTTGCCACAAATGTCTCTACCCACTTAATTTTTGTTAATCAGTGTCAATATTGGTGATTTTGTGGCAAAAATACAATATGACTTGTGTAGTACTATTTCCCACAGCACAGCAAATTGTGGGTTGTACTCAGTGTCCAATGTTATGATCATTAAGCCCATGGCCAGAAGGTCATTACTATTACGTGAGGCTTTAAGCTTTTGCAGCACTGCCTAATGCAGTGGGGTTTGATTTACAGCTGTCAATATATTTCCATTAGACTTGTGGAGAGCATATTGGTCTTGTAAAAGAAGCTCATGGAGCTCCCAGGGGTCCCAAGAGCATAGGTTGAAAACCACCAGTCTATGTGATGATGCAGCCAAGTCAATAAAACTAACTTTGTTACAGTTTTCCTCTCTGCAATATGGGTACCTAGGCATTTTATTATCTGACATGTAGGAAGTCTTACTAATAAAAGGATTCCCTTAAAATCATTCTCAGTTTTATCTTCTCTTTAATAAAAATAAAGCACAACAATTTGCCAATGGCAATGATAAAAGTGTTATTAACTACTGCAGTAGTAGGAAAAATAATGGCACCAGATTTAAAGTGTGAGTCAATTACATGAGCTTTATAGCCATTTTACAAAATAAGCTGAGCAATTTTGAAAGGGCAGACGTTATAATCCACTTTAAAAATCCCTCTGTACTTTTAGTGAGGGTCTGCTCTCTGAGCCTGCAGTAAACTGTGGGGCATCAGTCAGCCCCTAGCACTGGCATCCGTCTGAAAAAGTGTCTGTATCTGCATCTGCCATTTGTCCATAAACTGAAGGTGAAGGTCTTTCTCTTAAACATTATACCTTTCTGTTTTCTTGAGTGGCTAGAGAGTTTTGCAACAGGGAGATGGGAACACACGTTTTTCAAAATGGGCAAACCTGTCTTTTCTGTTATTAGACATTTGTTCCTCAAAAGTAAAAGGTTATCTCTTTTATCACTCAGGTTCAACAGATTTTTGCCACTGACTCAGGTGGAGTCAACATGTAATATAAATGAGAACCATTTATCCACCTGTATGATGTAGAGATACATCATAAAAACCACTTGGGTTTTGCACTGTCATCTGAAGTCCTGGCAACAGAAAAGAAGGTGAATGCAAATGTCCACTAAGACTACAATGGTGTGACAATGCTCATTCATTCATATGCTCTCTCTACCAGCTACAGGCTGGAATGCTGTCTGTGGTTGTACTTGCTTTTCCAACAAGAAGAAATATCTTTGCTATCTAGACTCCATCCCCAATACTAGGCTGTTGTTAATGACAACACTTTTATTAATGGGAAATAAGATTAGATGAAATAAAAATTGATTTTTAACTGAGACTGTATGTTAGAATTTCACAACTGGTTTTTATTTGTAAAAGTAATCAATTTTTCCAATTATTTTTCCATTTCTCTGCATTCTGGTTTCTGTACCTACCTCGAACTTTGCTTCAGTGAGTTTATCTTGAATTCATATTATCAAAACTGGATGAGAATAAGGCTCATATTCTAAGTGAGAACAAAGCTTTGTAAATTACCAGCATATAGACTGGAAATTAACAAATCAGATTAGCCAATGCAGAAGGAACGCCTACACTTGGAGAAATCTGGTAAAATCCTAGATCAGTGCCCAAACTTTTGGGCTTATTCAAAAGAAATTACAGACATTTTTCAAACTGACTATCCACATATCTTACAAGTCTTGATATTACATGCTCTTCTGAACTGCAGAGTGTATTTGAGTCACAAACCTCAGAGCTAGCATAGGGGGCGTGTGGGTCATGTGCTCAATACTTCCATGCACAGCATGCTGTTATATTTCCAGGCATTATCACTTCCATTGGATCTTGACCATTCCTGTGTATCAAAATAGATGAAGATAGCTGGTGGCTGTGCCACCAACCCTACTGTACATGCTCCAGCTGTGAGTAGACATGCAAAAAATCTACCTGTAGGTGGGAGCTGCTGTTGGAGCATTGGAAAGGAAGGTCACGCGATGAATGGACCCATCTCTGATGGAACAGCCTGGACATCAGCTCAAATCTCAGCATGCTAATGAAGCATCTATATATACCACTGACCTAATCCATAGGGATCATGTAATGCATGCTGTCACTTACACAGGATCAGGGTGCTTTTGAGATAGGCCCTTTGGTCTCAGCTGAGCTAAATGCAGTGATAGATCAGATGGATGCTTGTCTGTGATGTCTGGGATGCACATTTTAAGTTGGTGGAGTCTAAAGCTAATATAAATTATTTGGTTGCCATCTGATTTCCTGCTTCAGTAACCTGATTTATTGTAACAAGGAGTACAAGTATTCAAGCAGTCAGAAGCTGGTAGAGCAGGGAGATGAGCCAAGTGGGGGACTCGTATCTGAGGACCATGGTACTATGCATCAGAGGGTTTGCCCGTGCATAGAGAATTACCCTTGCGCGAATAAAGCTTTATTGAGGCTTGTAGCAGTAGTAAGAAATAGGCAAAGTCTTGGTCCAAAATAAGCAATGACCTCTAACTGCTTTCTCTGGGTTCAGCTACTTGTGCTCACTGCTGTGGGCATTCAAGCAAAAAGGTGGTCTTCTGATTTTTCTTTTTCTCAATTTTCAACTAGGAAGAAATCCCTCTTTTTCTCTTTCTCTGTGCTAGATGAGCATTTGGCAAGAAAAATCCTGGAGTTTGGCATACGTAGTTAATGAGAGAGGAATGTCCCAGCCCAAGAGGACAGGAACACAGCCAGCAGAGAGTCTCTGGTACCTGTTCATTCAAAGAAGCCTGACTGTGGCCATACTCCACTGCTATAGTGAGCGAAGGGAACAAAGAAGGGCTGCTTAACCATACACAGCCAGTGACAGATGTGCCCTTCAAGATTAACGTTAGAAACACTATAAATCAAAATGTTTTAGTTCCCCTTTCATTGATTTTGTAATCTCTCTGTGAAATCGCTGGTTTCCCTAATTGGCTGATGAAATAATTAGTTGACTCTGACATTCATTTGGACTTCTTCTAATTAGAAACTCTGTTCCATCAGACGTCATGTCAAAACAGTTTTCTGCCTGAGAATTTTCAGGAGTCATTTTTTCCTGTGCGAATTTTTGGAGTATTGTCTTTCTCTATTCAGAAAGGATTATCTAACTTTTTCTTTTTTAAATTTCTAATGAGCTATTAACTGCTGAAGGTTTGGATTTTGTTGAATACAATTCAATATTATTTTATTTAGATTTCTGCTTAAAATATTGTAAATCAACACTTAAAACATGTTAATCTTGTCCCAAAATAGGCAAAACAACATTTTAAGTTAACGTCTAAATCGCTTTCTGTCGTGGTTTAACCTGGCAGGCAGCCAAATACCGCGCAGCCATTCGCTCACTCCCCCCTCCCAGTGGAACAGGGAGAGAATCATAAGGGTGGGAGTGAGAAAAACTTATGGGCTGAGATAAAGACAGTTTAATAAAACAGAAAAGGGAAAAGAATAATAATAACGATCGAATATACAAAATGAGTAATGCACAATGAAATTGCTCACCACCCGCGCTGACCAATAACCAAGTAGCGATTGCTACTTCCTGGAACATGCCTACCATTCATATACTGAGCGTGACGTCACATGGTATGGAATACCCCCTTGGCCAGCTGGGCTAGCTGTCCTGACTATGTTCCCTCCCATTTTGTGCACCTAGCTTGGTTGGTAGGGCATGGGAGCTGTCCTTGACTAGCAGGGTACTTAGTAACAACTGAAAATATCAGTGTGTTATCAACATTCTTCTCATACTAAATCCAAAACACAGCACTAGGAAGAAACTTAATTCTATTCCAGCCGAAACCAGGACACTTTCAAAGAGCTAAGATTAATCTGCCATAAAACTATAATTTCCTTATTAAAAATATCTCAAAAAAATTAATCGTAAAATTTCCTCCTATTAACAATAATTTAAAAATCACCTTGGCAATGCAAAAGCCAATAACATCTTTCAGAAATATTCCTCCAAAAGAAAAACAACCTTTTGGTGCTAAACTCTTTAAAGATCATTACCATTAGTATCTGGCAAACTTGTAATATATGTCTACTAGTACTTTTGCACATGAGCACTGAAATGTACTTCACAAACCCCAATTTATTGATGTAAATGAGCTGCATTCATTTTAGTTCTGCATAAATGTTTATCCTTCTGCCTATGGGACAGTAGAAAAATGTCACCAAAAAAGTTATTTTTAGCTATTTTTAGGTAGTTTATGTGAATGAAGTTGCACGCACGTGAGTGGGAAGTGAAACGTCTCAAATAATTCTTATGAGAGTGATCTACTTCCCAGCTGGGGCCCAGGAAGAGTAATGCATTTTACTGTTTTACTGCTCATGGGAAGTTGTTCCTCAGAAGGACTCTGAAGGCAATACTGGTTGCTCATGAACCATAGAGAGTGATAAGTTCATTGTATCACTACAAATATAGGAGTCTAGGCTCTTCAGAGCTTTGTAAACTTCGTATCTGGCTGAAGTTATGCTCCTAAACTAATTTTATCACACAATATAACACTGATGTGTTTTTTTTAATAATGCAACTGCGAAAGAAAATTACTTCAGGTAGCCTGCCTTACACATTTGGTTAAAGGTCATAACAGCAGGAAAAGATGCCTGCTATATTTTAGCACATTTTGCCAAGATGTGTGGCGTAGGTAAATATACCTTGAACAGTATGAACAATATTAGAAAAAATACAGGAAGTATATATATGTAATTTTCCATATTTTACTGTTTGGAGCTGCTAAGAAATAAAAATGTGATAACATAGGATGATCCTCTCAAGGGGACAGAGTCTTTCAAACAGCTACTCTTGTGATACCATTTCTTTGAAAACCCATTTCATGCAAGGGAAAAATCCCTCATGGAGATTGTTTTTGTCCCCTAGGAAACAGAACTGTATGATAGTGGGGTGGAAATAAAAATCCTATATTTTTCACAGGCTTCTGTTCCTATCTGATGTGTGTGTATGCGAGAAGGATAGAAGGAAATACTACTTGAAATGAAGCTACTGTGGAAAGACTGAAAGATACTTTATGATACTACTTCACTTATTTTTCTAGCCTCCATTTCTAGTTCTTTTGCATTCAGCTCTCCTCCTCCACTTCTGCTCTAATCTGTCTTTTATATCCTGACATTTTAAGGCATTGGTTATATCTTTACTGTGGGCTTATGACCCACGGGTGGTATGAGAGCCATTACCTACTTTGTTTACGTATATTTTGGCTTGTCTGTCCATGAAAGAGAGCCAGATCTCACCGCTGTGGTGGAGGTTTGCTCTGCAGAATGCTGCAGAATGGCTTTTCTGCTCTCTCTGAAGCTCTGGGATGAAGCACTATGAGCCAGGGAGTTCCCTTCTGGGCAGAATGTGAATCTGTAGCTGATCTATTGTTATTTTTTAGCCCTGGTTATTTCGATACCTGATACCAACAGCTGCTCAGTTGGGGCTTTGGGAGAGGGAAATGGTTTGTTTGTTGGTTTGTTTGTTTGTTGTAGTATTAATCTAGTCTGTCAGTGCACCCAAGGAATTTTTCCAACTGTTACTTTTTTTTCCAGCCCTCCAGTAGGTACTTGTGTAAGTTTGCACTGTAGACCTTGCATGTGCTGGAAAAAAGTCAAGCTGTTTTTGCTTGATTAAAAGCTTGTGTGGAGCACTGCTGCCTCTTTCTCTCTCTCAGGATACACTTAATACGTGATTTCATCTTTTCTGTTCGTGCACTTATCTTTCTTCATTAAATTTTCTCCCCCCCGGCTGAATCATGCAGTTGTCTGGTGTGTAAGACTGGTACTAAGATTCCTCCTACAATTCGTGTCCTTACTTCAGGTACCTGCAATCATTACATGATTTTTCTTCATTAGAGAGGACTGTGTGTGTATACCTCTCTCTCTCACTTGAGCAGGTATGGTAAGCACACTTGATCTATTTTCATTAATGTCTCTGTCTCAAGGATGACTGTGAAGCAGTTGATCTTTCTTTATTGTTGTCTCTCTTCTCAGTGCCTAGCACCTGAATACTCTAACTTCACTGGACTGCACTTTTTTTTTTTAATTCATCCTGGGTACAGGTGTCATCTCCTGAGCACAGCTGGATTGAACCAGAACAGCTGGAGACGTGACAATTTCAAGCTGTCCAATCTGACCTCCTGGAGGCTGCATCATATAAGATGCAGGTTCTGTACCATTGTTGTCTGCAGCCTGACATATGAAGGTGGCTCCAGATGAGGGCTGGATTGCCTTGGACACGCTGACAAATGTGCTGTAATGATTCCAGAATCACCCTCTGTGTTGCTCGGCTCTCCTTGTTGTAAGGACAGAAATTGGAAGTCGACATAGAGGGTTGGAAGTCATTGCCACTCTTTCTGTTTAATGCCCCAGTATTCGTGTGCACTGGTGTGCTCTTGGTTTGCTTTTGAACATTGCTTATTTGACATTCTTTTTTTAAACTGATGGTACCTTCGTCTACAGTAATATTTCCTTGACCATGATACAGCTGAGCCAACATAGTACTACTAATAAATTTTAAGAGTAAATGTACTATGGACAAAGCCTTATAGGGCCAGATGTTATATTTTGCTTTTAGGGGCTTACTTGGGAGTGTATTTATATAATTCTTTATTTTTCTGAGTTGGAAAGAATGGAGCATGCTAATAGCACATGCAATGTACTAATAACACATGCATTGACTGTATTCTTTCAGAAGTGGATGAGACAAGCATAGGTTAATTAAATCTGACCAGAAAATCAACCATATAATGGCTGTGTATAAATTCTCTTAATGCAATAGTCACCTCTTTGCACAAAAGCGCTAACTCTCTAAAATTTGTCATAGGAGGCTTGAATTGGTAGTTTGTCTATAGTAGTCTCTGATGAAAAACTCTTTAGTTACACAAGATGCCCTGCTAGGAGCGCACCAATTAACACCAACACTTTTCAGGGACCTGAAGGATTTGTTTTGTCAGGATTGCAGCCTGACTAATTATGGCACCTGTTCTGCGATATCATTGAGAGCGGTAACTTACAGAGTACACTGGCAGGTACAACCTAATGAGAAGGTATGGTTATTGGGAGTCATTAATGAACTATATCTTCAAAGTCTTCTTCTGGTTTTAGGGTTCACTTTAATAGTCCCAGACCATTATAGTGAGTTTAAAACATTCCCCCTTTCAAAATAAAGGTTTCTGTTATCAGTGGATTTACATAGTTTAAAAATGCAAGTTGCAACCTACTGCTTGTGGATTTGATATTTCATTCTCTGGGTCTCCAGATGTGTTCTTCCACAGCAACGTTAATTATTTACCTTTTAACTGACAGTCACATGCAACACTGTAGCATAATTACATAGTACCCGACAGGAGATTAAAAAATTATCTAGGGGAATATTAAAAAAAAAACACCAGAGGAATTCAGGTTACCTGAATTCCCAGTCTGGGATGCAGGCATGACATGTAGCTAAACTAGTTGAAATACAACGGCTCTTTGTGATCTGCTGCAGGATAGTTCATAGCTCTCCAACCTGAAATACACCACTCCAAGGTGACTTTGCCAAGCTGCCATCCTAGAACGTTGTATCTGAGCCGGTTGGGAGGGAAAGACGGGCAGCCACAGGCATCACAGACTGAAGTAAACAGAGCATCCCTGCCTACCTACCTGCCATCTCAAGGCAAGCATGGCACTTCGTGGATTAGATCCTATAAAAGACAGGCATAGTGGGAAGTGCAAAGCATAGCAAGATTTGAAATTTTAATTAAAAAAAATTCTCTCCCCATCTTCATTGGGAATGAATGAGAATGAAGAATGAGAGGGAGATGTAACCATTTATGTAATATTCTGTAGGAATATCAGTTTATTAAATTATCATTTAATTACTTTTAAAATTTTTTTAGCACATCCTCTCTGAAATCTGAATCACTGAACATTTTCAGAGTTTTTTTTCTCTCTTCTTGAGTTGGAGTCATGTTATTGCAGCATGGTAGCTATGGCAGTATCAACAGAGTATTTGTTTTTAAATTAATAAGTGTAGAAGGGGACAGAGGAGAGAAAGTGAAAGAAGGAATAAGTACGTTGTTGATAAACTGGGGAGAATTCCCTTGCTTTTCAGATTGGTTCTTAGGAGATTGGTCATAATTATTTGTTTCTTCGTCTCAGTATGTATTGCTCAAATATTTGCAATCTTGCCACAATTCCTCTGAAAACCGAGAGAGTTTCAGTCTCTCTGGAGAGGACTGAATAACAACTCTTGGTAGCTGCTTTGTAGGTAATTGCATGAGAAATCACTCAAGCAAAGCCCTGCAGCCATGCTTCCCAAGTTGCACTCAAACTGCTTCATTAGCAAACAAAATGAAAGCTGATGCTTTATGAAATTTGAGTGGGTGACTGTGTTCCCAAAGCAGCTTTGAAACTCCTGGGAGGACTTCAGGTAAACCTTCCACCTTGTTTCAAAAGGGTCCTGGGCGGGGTGGCGAAACAGCCCCCCTTCCCCTTCTAGAGAGCTGGGGCCAGGTGTTTGAATTAGAAACACATGTAGGATGAGTAAAGAAAGCAACATCTTTTCACAGCTGGCTAGTCTGCGTGTGCGTCCAGGCAAACAAGACCCACAGAAGATCCAGGAAGATTCCCCCAGAAACGGCATATTTTGGGATAACAGGAACAGCCAGGCCTGAACATCGTTTCTTGCCTTACTGTAGAAGGATTCCGGTTTCCTCTGCACGTTACCTGTGATTCACGGTCTTACCGAAGACTGACAGGAAGGTGCAGAGATACTCTTTTCATTCCTTCCCTGTGGTCTTTAGGTTCAGGAGTAGAGCAATTCCCACCCATATGAAAATATCTGACAAAACCAAAAGCATTAAAATGCAACTGGCGCAGGGCAATGTACAGGCTTTGATATAAGAAAATGTGTGCTTTCTCTCACAGAAGGGATGGCTGGGGCATTTCTCTCACACTGGAAAAGATGTTCTAATTCACGTTTTCACAAGGGTAAATAATTTTAAGCAACTTCAGGCAGAAAAAGTAGGGTTCTCCTAGAAAGCTAAGCCCAGAATATTTTCTTGCTTGTTAAATTATAAACATAACCATAACAGTTTGCATTCCGAAATATTTTGACTGCTTTACCATACGTTGCTGGCTTACTCAGAATCATAGAATCATAGAATCATTAAAGTTGGAAAAGACCTCTAAGATCATCGAGCCCAACCGCCGATCCAACCAATGATACTTCCTTGTCCCTGAATAGAAATCACATTACGTAATTAAACGGGAAAAGTCTGCCAGAGAGGGTCTGTGATGTGTCTTGGCACGCTTTAAATGGTCAACTACCCTTGGATGAGCAAGCATAGCTTTTCCATTTTCTCACTTTGGATGGGCAAACCCAAAGGCCCACCTTGTTTAAAACACACTGAAATTACTACCCAAATGTTTGTTTCACTTACAAAGGATCTTGTTAATCTGTGAAGGTAGTATACTATTTATTTCTTTGATGGCATTACAGGTGCTAGAAAAATAAATGCAATTTTTGGAAAAAAAGGAAAATTTTCCTGTTAGAATTCCAAGTTTTCCTACATCTAATACTTTACAATGTTATGTTACCATAAAATCTGCTATTTTGTGGTATGGCAGTACAAGTGCAACCTGAAAGCAGTTGATGGAAATTAATGAAAAAGTGCTATAGAATTATTAATGAAAACTTTTATGCAGTATTAATCATATTCTGATTATATACAAGTGAAAAATACTGGAGTCCTGGAACTGGGAGTGTAGCAGCAGCATTTTTTTACTAATGGTCCTTTCTGAATTAGAAAAAGCTGTCACTATTTCACTATTCTTTTCATTAGTCATTGTTACTTAGATAATATGTTTTTCCCACATGCCCTTCTGATCACCTTTTTGGGAGGAAAGTGAGCTAATTATGGTGTCAAAGCTGCAGTGGAAAGGAATTCTTATTTTCATTACCCTTTTTCTCTCGAAAAGGGTTTTTTTCACTATCTTTAAAATAGTTAGTAGATACACAATAGATATCTAAATGAGACAAAAGGGTTTTTTTTTAGTCATTAATCATAATTTGTCACATATTCTAATAATTAGCTATTGGATTATGCAATTTTTTACTTATTTAAATGAGGATTAAAATCATTAAATTCTACAAAACAAACAACATAACTGAAATGGAATAATAAAATCACTGCTATAAAAATCACTAGTTTTATATATGTGTGTAATCAATGATAATAGACAAAGAGGGAAACGATGCATTGGAAAATCAGATTAGGGTGACTGCCAGAAAGTAATGGTTTAAAATCACTAAGCATTATAGGAGAAGTTGCTATTGCAACTTGCATTCTTTGCATGGAGTAGTTTTTATAAATTCAAATTGAAGATTTTTCTTCTTAGTCCAGTGATACGTTTCATTCATGTTAAACAAAAATACATTTTTTTCAGTTTGTTTATAATTTTGCTCTTTTACTCTGTTCTTCTTGCAGACATCCTTTTGCTCCTCCATTCCATGTCATCTTTTATTCTGGGTAGAAGGTTGAACATCTTATGGACTTATGGTTATGCAGCTATACAGATTTTTTCTGATACATCTTTCTTTCTAGATACGTGTTTCCAGATAACATAAAATATTAAAAAAAAACCAAACCGCCCAGATCTGGCATAAGTAGCACACAGTTGATGGTTAGGTTTTCGGTTAGAGGTTTCTTTCGCAGCCTGAATCCAGTTTCCTTGGTCACTAACTTCTGATCAGAAGTGCGTACACGCACACAATAATGATTCCAAGAAAGGTTATTTTCTGAAGCTGATTTTTTTACTCATCTTAATTCACTGGGATGTGGGTTTCTGGAGTTTTGGGTGTTTGGTGTTTTTTCTTAATTGTATCTGTATCTCAAACTTACATATGTTGCTTCATTTATTTTCTTATTTCAATAGCATTCTATAATCAAAATGTCCAGGGAATTCCTCCCTCTTACCCCCAACAGTGGATAGCTAGAGATGACATGGAATGTATTTGTTTCACAATGTGTTTCTTTTTCTCCTACCAACTCTGTTCCTTTTTTATTTTTGGGATTACCATAAAGCGTGTCTAGTGCTGCACAACTGCTTCTAGTTGTTTCACTTCTGGAGAAAAGCTAGCTCCTGATCTGAGTGTTTGCCTCTGAGATGTTCATCAGTGGATGCTGCAAGATGACTAAAGTCATTCTAGAATTTGGACCCCAGCAGCAGAGAAACAGATGAGCATAAATCACATGGTCAAATATTATATCAGCTTCTTATCATTTACTGGGAAAAACACTGTCGTCCCCAATAAACAATGGATGAATAAAAACAAAAAGAAGCCCTCCATTACTTTTCACATTTCTAATATGAATTTGCCTCACTCGTGTTTTGGTGTTTCACTTACTGTCAATATTCTATCAAACAATTTCACTGAGTAGCAGGTCTATGGATTTTAGAAGACTGCAGGCTATCTACAGGGAATAAAAGCCCACAGCAACCTGATTAAGGATCCGAAATAACCCACTGTGTTCAATATACATCGCTCATATTTCAGACATTAAATATTCAAAGTGCTGCCAGCCTCAAATGTTCAAAACTTAGCACCTCAAAATATATGAAATCTAAAAAAAATGAAACACTGAGTTACTTCTAAAATGTCAAAATGTTCAGCTTTGTTTGCAGCCGGGAGGAGCAGAGATGCTATGGCTAACCTCCTGTTTTAGGCACTTACAGCAAATGTTACACTGCTTAATAATGTGGCACCTGTCTCTGTGTGATGATCTAGAGCATCCAGGTCAGGCACTTAGATTTCTACAGAGTGTTGTACGCAGCAGCATGGTGTTGGGTGCTTCTTGACAGAAACCTAGGTAGTGACATACTGAACAGCTTACTGGTGAGAAAGGATACGTGCCAAGTTATGTTTGAACTCCTTCCCCCTCTGGCATTTAAGGACCTGAAAGAAGATGAAATTCTGGTGCTACGCACCTAGTCATCATTGAAAAGATCTTAATATTTTTATAGGGGGAAAGTAGGGGACAAGCTTTTTCTCAGCCCAGAAGGGGCTGAATGACCTATCACCTGTTGTCCCAACTGGGTGTGCTGGCAGAGTGTGGGTACCAGCCACTCTTGCTGCTGAAGTTTGAGCCGTTCTGCATGGTGGGCTTCAGGTATCCTAAACCAGAAGGAGAGCTTCCTTTGGTCATCACAATGCAGTGAGACATTAAGACATGCAGGACAAAACTTAAAAAATGAAAGAAGACCAGAATAATGGTTGGGTCAGATATTCAGGTTTTGGAAATTGCTGTGGCTCTGTCTGTCTGAGCTGAAAGACAAATGTATTATTTTACCTGCCGAAGTGCTGTCCCATAAAGAAGAAAAAGGTTCTTCCATGTAGGAGGCAACATGTCCAGATACATCAGAATGTCACTTTGTCTCACAGTGTGCTACCACAGCATGGGTGTTAGAGTAACACGTACTTTAAATGACACTGACATAACACTCCAGACAGTACAGACCTACTGGTCTTCTATCCCTGTGTCTTTCACAGCCTTCCAGGAATGCCAATGTGTACGTTTGTCTACAAGAATAAGTCACTGATTCAATTAGAGTGGTAAGTAGTGTGTCTGCACTAGGGCAGAGAAAGTACATAGCACCATTTCAAACAAAGTGCCCTTGAAGACTTTCATCACTCATCACCTACTGTTCCCACTGCCCTGTAAAAGGAGCTGCCTTTGTGTATGTCATTATTTTGGCAGGAAGGTCATGTTTTTGTTGGTATGCTACTCAGGGCTTCCTGCAAGCAGTAAAACATTTTGGTAATACAAAAGCTGTCGGAATTTTTTCCTTTTTTTTCTTTTAGCTATCTCACAGTGAACATGATCAGCTTTCTCTGCCCCTGGGTTAGTAAGAGAGCTAGAGAGATTAGCAACAGTGGCTGGCTGCAAAGTTAGTTTTAGGGATGAGCAATCAGGGCAATTGCTTGAGATAACAGGGCCTGGTGGGGATCCCTGAGATTGTTATGCAGTTGTGCAAGTCACAGTAAAGTTGGACAGAAAAAGTGAAGGCTTTTTGCTTTAGCCCACGTATGGGGTCCAAAAAACCTAGTGCCAGCTCTGACTGACAGTGAAGGTTGGGAAAGTGCTTAGCATCTCTTGGCAGTGATTTCCACATTTATGAGCATTCAGTCACAGGTAGTCCCAAAATAGTAACCTAGACTCTGTCCTCAAAACCACAGGTGTAACTGGATTGGCTGAATTTGACCTTGTTCTACTAGAGGTTTACTGTTCCTCAGAAAGTTATGCATCTGATACCCACCACCCCCACGTTTCCATTAATATCTCAGTGGGATGGGACTTCAGGATTAGGAACCTGCTGTTGGCTGTTTGTTGTCAGTGGGGTCATCTCCACTCACACAGAAAAGAAGCTTTAAATATGGTCTTGCTCAGAACGGATCCACGAGATCCATTTTGCACAGCTGTAAGGAACAACAAAAGGTGAGTATCAAAGGAGGAGCAGTATGATATTGCTGCCGAGCTGTGTAAGCTCTCAACTAGATATTAGCAGCAAAATAAAGAAAAAGCTAATATAAATGCAGGGAATGTGCTATTCAGTACTTGATGATCAGCTGTAACAGAAGGGAAATTATGCAGTTTTTCCAGGGCTCAGGCTCACCCTTTATGGTGATTATACTAAAAGTCTGAGCTCAAACATAAGCAGACAGACTCAGTAATTGGAAAGGACAGACCTACAATAGCTTCTCATATCCCATCACACTTGTGTATAAAAACAAAGTATGTACTCAGATCGCCTTGTAAACCTACTGCGTTCGTGAAGGCAATGCAGCTGTGATTTTACATTAAAACAGACCCTCTATGTCATTCTTGCTCCAGGATTCACAGACCATGCTGTTCTTGGTCTGTCCTATAGTCTGTAATATAAAGGCTTTAGGTAAAGGCAGATTTTTTTTTGTATTCCTTCCAGATTGTCAGCATTAACAAAATCAAGAATGGTGAGATAATCCCATTATGATCAGAAGAAGAGAAAACTTTATTCTTTTTATGGTCTTCTGACTAGCCTCTGAGTACAGACCATCAGTGGGAAGAGTTGCTCTCTCTGTAACTTACTGTTGGCTTTTATTGCAGCTAAGTACTATGTCATGGCCCAAATAGTTGGCAACAGTAATATGTGTAGAACTGCACTCACAAAGATGCTTTTGTTGCATGCTTCAGGGAGCATGGAGACTTTTTTTCTTGTTAATTTTATATAATTAC
This sequence comes from Fulmarus glacialis, assembly GCF_000690835.1. NCBI lineage: Eukaryota > Metazoa > Chordata > Aves > Procellariiformes > Procellariidae > Fulmarus > Fulmarus glacialis. The sequence goes on from NW_009225233.1 coordinate 20,172, forward strand.
CCCCTTTAGCTCTACACCTATAGTATTTATATTCCGCCCTCTACTGGCATCAATGCAGTATGTTCTCTGTTCTAAAGTCCTGGAGACTCTGACAGTATGTGTTGCCCAATGTTGACGTTTACATAGTTCATAAAAAACATCAAATAAATGTGCAATTGCCTATTGTGGTTGCTCAGCTGTGCAGCAAATCAAATGATGTAACCATAACCTTTCCTTGACCCAGTTTAAAGGAATAACCTGTAAAGCTGATTTTCATACTTATTTAAAATTGTTACACTGTACACAGAAAGTCTAAATGCACAATCCTGCCAATTCTTTGTTTTGGTAAATTCTAGGATGGGGCAGTTTTTCACCAGAGAATTCTCTTGCTGCTAACAGTAATCAATCAAACTTGGGGAATCGACAGCCAGAATTACCCAAAGGCAACAAATCCGTGTCCCCGACAATAACAGATGATGGAGGAGCAGAAGTACCATTTGTAATAGTAATGTCAAGCCAAGCAAATGTGGATATTTTAAACTATAATTCTAAAATTTTTCTTTGGGTTCATAATCTAATAAGTTCTCATTAGCATTTGCTTTTCCTCCCCTTCTCTATTCCCTATGACAGGTGAGTTTTGACTAAAGATGTATTCTTTGTATCGTTCTCCAGGGGAAGCTTTCTCAGCAACGGTGCATTAAGCAGGCTCTTAGCGTGGTCAAAGTTTGTCTCTGGCACTGAGGAGCTAATTCTTTGCATTTCCTTAAACAGCCTTAGTCATTTGGCTCAGCAAAGACCCCTTTGAGGCTCTCTTTCCGTTCCTGCCTCTTTCAGGTTGCCAGTAATCACTGCGGGAACTTGGGCACTGGGTTTCTCCCGTATAATTGTATTTAGCTGAATATGAGGAAATATCATGTGGTGCTTTTGGCGGTGCCAGACCTGTTACCTTTAAATCTTTAGTGAATCAGCAGACTCATGTAGTGAAGTAAAGCAATTTGAGAGCAATGGGAGCCATTTATGGTACAAAATGGCATCTTCTGACGGTTGGGAATTTAACTTAATGGGGATGAATAGTTGTTGGTGGAGATCTTAATTCTTACCAGACAAATTTCACTGTATTTCCTTTGTTGGTATTTTTAACCAAGAGGAAAAAAAGATTTAATGGAAGTTCTAGTTCTCATTGATCAGCGCAATGCTGAGAAATAAGTTCCTTGCAGCGTGGCTCACTTTGTTAGGGAAATTGCTTTGTTGACATTCATCTTTTCTCATTTGCAATACATGGGCTGCTTTTTAAGCTGTTCACAGTTGTGAGGTCAGCTCACTCTACCCTTTGGGACACCCCATGGCAACCATAGTAGCTGCCTATCTAGAAAAGTAACAAATACTGATATATATTTTGCATGCCTTTTATTAATATATAACATCCAAACCCAAGAAAAGCTAATACTGTGTGAGGAATAATTTCTTCCTTGTCCCCTAGGAAAACATTGTGTGAAATTACTGTTGTAAAGAGAACTACTGTAGGAATGTCACTGCAGTAAAGGCCATCTCTCTAGACCATCCCACTGAACTGCCTTAGTCTTCCTTCAGATAGGTAAATGCCCACCAGGGCTGGAAGAGTGACCTTGCTCAGTTCCACAGCGACTTTAAATGCATCTGACCTGAAGGGCATGTTCATGCTGTAGTTCCCTAAACAGCCTCTCTCCTTCTCTTGGTATGCTTTTGTTATAGTGTTTGTTGTTCAACTTAATTTGATTAATCTTCCATCCTGCCTTCTTTATATTCTTCAAATGATGACCTATTTCTTCACCTTATTTGCTTTCCTCTATGTCCTCACATATTTCTAACTGACTGCCTCTCTGCTTTACAAACCTTCATAATTTAACTCTATTATACAATTCCTTCTGAGCTAGATGTTTAATTTTTCCTGTATCAAGTTATTTTTAACCTTTCTGCAAGTCTCTGTAATACCTTTGTTTTGATATTTCTCTGGTTTAAATCATAGTACAAAACATGCAAATCTTTGGCAAACCTTTTAAATTGACTGTAGTATTTCTGTTCTGTTGATGTTTCATCCCACTGCTAATGCTTTGTTAGAAACAGGAGTGTTGCTGCCACTTCCAAATGGCATACTTTAAAGAGCATGCACTAATTTTGCTCACAAGTAAATCCAATTATATTAAATATTTCAGCAATTTTTTGTTTTGCTTTCCAGTATTATTTAATCAGCTCTATTTATAACAACACATTTTCCTTCTAACCAGGCTGTTCATGACAATGCTTATTTCATCAACACTATTCTAAACTAGAAAAACCAGCCCAACCTTTACAACCTTTTTTTTTCCAGTGCATTTATTGTCATCTTTCCACATGTTTCATTACCCTCATTCCTACCATGAGAGAACAGAAAGCAGAGTAAACCTCTAGAAATGAAATCTTTGCCCTTTTTCATCAACAGGAGTTTTGCTGTGATCTCTGTAAAGCCAACTTTCAACTCCGGTGTATGATATGTTAATAAGACCTACTGTTCAGAGGACACTGAGCCTAAATTCTCTATTACTTTATATAGTTGTCTATGCCTATGTATACAGTGAAACAGAGCCAAGCTTCAGGGTTGACTCCTCTGGGTAAGAGTGAGCAAAAAAACCAGACCCACATTGCATTGTTATTCCCAAATCATCTTTATCTTGGCTTTTACAAGGTCCAGTTCTGGATCAATATATAAAAATTTCTGAGCATGACATTGACCTAAGCCCTATGCCAGACAAGTATGATTAAAACAAAAGTTAAACGATGGTGGTTGTGACCACTCCATTTATGATCTCAATGTTCTTACCTCTGGTGAAGCTTAGAAGAGTTGCAGAATTGAAATATGCATATAGCAAACCTCCACGGGGCATGAAATGTTTTGGTTGCTTTGGTCTTTAGCAAATCTCTAGTGAGACTTGCATTGCCTAATGAACAGGTTTTATGACATTATAGAATTACGTAGCTCACATACTGACATGCCCATAATGAATAATATAGAATAATGCTGTCCACATATCCCTGTCAGTAAATAATTTGTAATCGACAGGCATTTCTGTGTCATTAATAAGTTAGGTGTACCTAGACACCCAGACACATATTGTAATCCACCACTTTCAAACCTGTACAGCTGTCTTACAGGATGCTGAACAGCCCCAAACAAATGAGTTCATGTTATTATTATCTTCCCAGTGTCTTTGGACTATGTCTTTTCTTTCAAAAGTCATGCAGTCTTTTCTGAATGTGAGCAATGTTTGTTGAATGGTTACCCTCTTGTATAACCTGTCAGAGTATCCAAGAAGTCACTCTGATAGTAATGATGGAAACTTAGCAGGACTTCATTTCTACTACTGCATCTTAAGCTGATGAGTGAATTGGTTATTTAATACATTAGGCAGTTTTCATAGACTTGTAGCAATAACATGGAAATAAATGACTTAGTCAACGTATTCGCTTGTATCAGCTCAATCAGCTGAGAGTGACTCAGCGTGGGTTTTAACATTGACAGCAAACGCACTAAGTGGCCAAATTCTATGGCAGCTAATTTGATACTGCTTACGCCATCCTTCCATAAGGACTATTTACATGAAGATGTTGTGGTTTTCCAGCAGAACACTTATGAGAAAGGTTAGAGGACACAGGAAAATCTATTCTAAAAAGAGAAAAGTTACAGATTATGCATTTTCATGGTAATCTTCAGCAGAGGTTTAGATATACTTGCTTCTCTGCATTTACTATTTTAAAACAAGATACATTATAGATTAAACAAACACACACTTTTGCTTGAACCAGCTATAAAGTTATGATTTCAATTAAATGTGGGAACAGAGAGTAATTTACTTAACTAGAGGCACAATAGTGTAAACACATAGTTGAAAGGTCTTTTGCCTTAAGTAGCCTGTTAGAGCTAAATTTCAAAATATATTTAGGTACCTAAAAATGACATAGACAGTCATGAAAGAATTTCAAAGTACTTATATACCTAAATCACATTATAATCAACAGGGATTAGACACTGAGGCATCTTTGAATATCCCTGCAAGATATCTACCTAAATGTTTAGCCACCTTTACGTTTCCTCCCTAATATCCTGACTATATTTTGGAGAACTTGTACTGCACACCCATCAAACACAACCTGTGAGACTATCTTTACTGCTAGCATGGACATTCTGGTGAAAGAAAGTAGATTAGCTGACCTTGCAGTGCCTTCCTACACTGAAACCCCTCCTGTGGTCTGAAAACAGCAGAGAGGCAGTGCTCTAGTGTAAAGAACAAGGGTTCAGATTCACCAGGAACATTTCCCAAAGAAAGAAAATGTCTTTTTGTTTCCTTCCTATCCTAGCAAAGTGAGCAGCTACACCAGAGTTCTTCTACAAGTTTGTCTGCTACACTTTCCTTAACTCTGTTTTGCTGTAGTATCATACAGTTGAGCAGGATGTGTATTCTCTAAGTTTAGAGTAAAAGAAAGGTTGGGGTTTTTTTTCAAGTAGGCAGCCTTGGATGAAGTCTCAAAGAACGGGATTAAAGTGATCTGAGTGCAGAACAAAGTTCCTGCACAGATTTCCCTAAGCAACGGTCTTCATCCTTTTGGTACACCTTTGACACTGAACGTTTTATCTTCCCTTTTTACATGCTCCAGCCTGTTTTTTGTGAGCTTGTTTCACAGGAGAGCACCTACCATGGTGAATCATGGACAGGGAAAAGATTGTGGATATACCTGTTCCTGACCCGTTGATACCTTCTTATCAATGCCCAGCTGGCAGTACAAAGGGTCTTCAAATGGTGACCCTGTTGAGGAGAGAGATGCGTGGTGAATATCCAGGCAAGCCGAAAAGCCAGCAATTCTTCAACAGTCATCTGCAGTCAGAATGGGTTACAGCAAGGGCAAAGGAGGTATTAATAGCCATCTAAGAGGTTTCAACTACAATCCTTGGAGCTCAGTTATCAGAAACCTCTGCAACTTACCATTAATCATCGTGTGATGCTTCCTAACCTTCCTGACAAAGATTAATAATCCTGTATGAGCATACAGGATGCTAAAGACTATAGGAATAGGCAGACATTTCAGACCTGTATCTCCACTGCCTTGCATCTGAAGTAATCATTTATAGCTGTAAAGCATTACCAAATTAGCAGTCAGTAAATGTTTAATTAAGGAGCAATGTAAGGACCCAGCCTTTCTTCCATTTATTTACTTCTCTGAAAACAGTTGATGGGCAATGCTTATAAAAGACAGATGTAGAAGATTGCAGGAAGCTTTTAAAATTCTCCCTCAGCTTGCTTATGCAAGCAAAGGAAAGGCAGGACCCTGAAAAGGCCAGCTTTCCAGGTAACAAAATGCTTCTTCCTTTAGTCAGGAACTTGAAAGAGCTTCTTGTGAAGCTGAAAGCTTCTTTTATTTTCACTTACTCATCCTGACAGCTGAAATGAATGATGTCCATCTACTTGGGTTAGTCTCTTCCCCCTCTCCACTTTGCAGTGACATGTTTTATATTATCCACTCTGATTACAGAGGTCCTGCTTTGCTCCACTGAACACCCGATTTCTTGGCTTCATCTATTGACAATAAGTGGTGCAACTTATGATTCATCCTCAGTGTTTTCATTAACATACTCTCTCAGCAAGTGTTGCCTGCTCCTGTCTGTTTTTCTTTTCATACTTGGATATTTTCTTTTACTGCATTTCATGTCTGGTACTGACTGGCATCCTGGCTTAGTTTCTTTACCCTTTGGTTCCCCTATGTGGGATATCTGAAGTACCAAAGGACTATTTTAATCTCTCTTCTAAGGAGATAAAACTTGTGCTATCATGCTGTCCATCTACATAATATGCCTCTACCCAAAAACTTATAAATCCATCGGCCAGTTGTACTGAAATTTGTGCGGCAGCTCTCTCAAAAATAATTCTTACAAATTTCATGAAACCGGAGAGAGAAAGAGAGAGGGAAGGATCCCAGTGTTTCTTCACTGTTAGAAGGTACCAGCGAATCCAAAGAGGTGATGAGGCTGTAGGAAACCAGGCTTCATTGCTTCAGCTGCTCAGGGGACCATGTTTTAAATGTGTCAGTGGGCATTAAAACACTAAACAATAAAGTATTTGCTGAGCTACGATAAGTGACATGGGAGTTTGGCTACAAATATGCTATGTTTCCCTTTTCTGTACCATACAGGGTCCATGCCAGTGTTTTGCAAATGGAGAGAAAGGACTCAGAAAGGGGCGTGACACCCGTAACCAGCACCAACCCAAGTACTGCAAAGCTGGAGTGACACAGAGCCTCAGTCAGGAAGGAGGGGAGGGAGCCGCACGCCTGCAGCCAGCTCCTGAGTCTGCAGCTGTCAGCTCAGGGTGTCCCATGAAGAGTGGTGGATCAGATGAGGGTAAGACTTTCAGAATTTCTTTAAAGATTGGCCTTGTTATTTCTTTTACGTTGTGACAGTAAAAAAGCAAGAGTAGGAAGGTTTAATTTAACTGAAAATGAGCCTGCAAGAAAGTCATAAGGAAAAGGAAGACAGGCTGCTGAGAATGGTTCATTAGTGATGCTGTTGCAGAGATGGAAAGCTCTTAGAGAGCTTTGTTCTGGATAATCGTTGTTTTGTCTTTTTTTTTCTGGAACCAGATGCAGATTTAAAGATTAGTGTGAAACTGCTGCTGTTTGGTCTTTTGAGACAAAGCTCTGGTATGAAGACTTTGGTTTCCTTCCTTTCGGAACAGAGAATGGATTGGGTTTTCTCTTTGAACTGGCCTGGCTGGTTGCTCCCAATCTTCTTGGAGGGGGAGGTCTAAAACTGTGGCTGGTCTGAAACTGCACGGCACACAAAAGTTGTGGGAAAAGAAGAAATAACCTCTTAAGAACTAGATCAGTGAACCAAAGCTGATGTTTGATGCAAGAAAACCTCTGCTAGAGGTTTTACAGGCTCAAAGGAAGACACAAATCTTGCTATCTTCTACTTAAGGCAAGGAAGAACAAGGGAGTATGACTATCAACAAAGTGTACAGATAAGGTGAAGAGAAGACAAGAACAACTTTATTGAGATTATTCTGACACATCGACTGGCCATGTGCAGAACAAAGACATTTCAAATGACGAATGATGATTTCTGGGCACTCCCACCTTAAACAGTCAGCTGAGTGTCCCGTTTTGGGGTTTGGTTTTTGGGGGGTTTTTTGTATGTAAGGTCAAAGACTAACTGGGATATAGGTATTGACTTATTCTTTGGATGACTCCTGCAAGTCAAGGTCTGGCACACATGTAATACTCTCGTGCAAGGAGTAAGTGAGACACTTCCTACCTATAGTAAACAGACCAACTGACACCCTTAAAAAGAAATCTAATAACCAAGGTCCATATCTCATTCTACATGTAAGCTCGTCTGTGGGTAAACTCCACTCTTTGTGGAGTTTGTGGATGGTGCGTACCCATTAGTACAGCGTCCTGCCTGTAATTCCTCTTGGTAATATCAGCTATGACTGCTGACACTGCCCAGTCTCAGTGGCCACTTCCTTTATGTTGTCTGTTATCTGAAGTGCAAAGGACGTCAGAAGCCATGGTTCAGGATCCTTTCTGTTTGCTCGCACACACATCATAAAGGAGCTGTTTTCTACTGAAACCACAGTGTCAGAATTCCTTGAAAGATGCTGGATACAGTTGTGCCCTCTGTGGCCTCAAGGATGTTGGTTTCTGTTGTTGTTTAACCTGGCAGGCAGCCAAATACCACGCAGCCGCTCACTCACTCCCCCCCCCTCCCAGTGGGACGGGGAGAGAATCGGAAGGGTAAGAGTGAGAAAAACTCGTGAGTTGAAATAAAGACAGTTTAATAAAACAGAAAAGGGAGAATAATAATGATAATGATAAAATATACAAAATAAGTGATGCAAAATGCAATTGCTCACCACCCGCGCTGACCGATAACCAGGTAGCGATTGGTACTTCCTGGATCACGCCTACCATTCATATACTGAGCATGACATCACATGGTATGGAATACCCCATTAGCCAGCTGAGCTGGCTGTCCTGATGATGTTCCCTCCCATCTTGTGTACCTAGCTCAGTCAGTAGGCATGGGAGCTGTCCTTGGACTAGGAGGGCACTTAGCAACAACTGAAAACATCAGTGTGTTATCAACATTCTCCTCATACTAAATCCAAAACACAGCACTAGCAAGAAATTTAACCCTATCCCAGCCGAAACCGGGACAGTTTCCAAAGTCTCCCATCTCCTTTTAGGAAGATTCAGTTATCAGTCTCCCAAATAAACTGTCTGTTGAGGGTGGGGAATACAAATGAGCTAAGATTTCTTAGCACTGATTCAGAAACTGGTGTTTTCTGTCATGTTTGTTGCCCTATACTTCTCAATCATTCACATTTGGTTTTTGGTCAAATCATATCTAAGGGGGACAATGAAGGAAGTCACAGTACAAATTTTTTATTGCAAGGCCTTGCCAGATAGACTAGTGTAGCTGAAAGTTTAGATATAATAAGTAAAGGATAGCAAGAACTCTGTGAAACTGGGGTAGTTTGCAAATCGAAGTTACAGTTCATTTTTCAGGCAGCACAGCTTGTGGTACACAGCATGAAAATGCAAATACCAAGGACTCATGTTACCGAAGGAGGAACGTTTAAAGCTGCCTGTGCTTTGGCCCCCCTCTCTGAAATGAAGAAAACTGTATCTTATCTGGATGGCTAATCCATTACTGTTGGTAAATGCCTGGAGGTTAGTTCATGGAAAAGAACATCAGAAGTTTTACTGTGTTTACAGCAGCAGTCATTTTCTCACTAGTCATTGAAATGGCTCCCACTCTACAGCAATTTCTCATGGCCGTACATCAATGAATTTCATATATTTACATTCTGTATCCTGCTCGATATAAACGATAAGAGCAGACATGCTGTGGCAGCACAAAGGCAGTGTTCTGGTAAGCTATGTTGCATGAGTTTGTCCTGTAAATTCTTGACTTGATTTATATTTCTCAAATTCTGTATGCCCAGGCTCCCAATGGCAACATACATATAGCATGCAAGTTTCAACACCTATGCTCGGCAAACAGACAGGTTTATTAATAATGACTTAGCTCTCTTTATTTAAAGAGAATGGAGGCATGAATTTGCATGCTTTGATGTCTGAGCCTCGTTCATCTTGTGTGTGTGAGTTGTCTGTGAATTTAGTGTTCTGTGAGAGTCAAGGGTAAAATGCCTGTTGTCCCTTTGCTCTTTTTTACTAGCATAAATCACTGATTCCACATATAATACTGGGTATATTTCCCAGAGGAAAAGAGTGTAACTAGCTTTTTTTACTGTTATTTTCTGCCTCTACTGGTAAGGTTTCCCATATCATGCTGAGTTGTCAGGAAATGAACAAAATAATCAGAGGCAAATATTTAAAATTCTACTTTGCCCTGAGGTCTGTAAAGTGCCCTGTTTATAAGGAGCAAAAATGCAACAAAAATAACTAGGAGGGTCATCACATACGGAAACTTGCAATTTGGGTTTTTCTTTTATATTTGGATGAAGAACCACAGCAATAAGACACCCCTCCTTTTACAAAGCCCATGAGAAGTACTAATCAATACAGCCTTCTTGTCAGCTCCTTTCTCTGACAAAAATGGCCTGTGTGATCTCTTGGTCTGTGACACTCGGACTAATCTATGTGATTATATATGCCGAAGTCCCCATGCATATCACTAGTGCACACGACAGGTCAGCTTGCACATAACCTTTCAAATCTCCAGGCAAGCTTGTCCCAAGGACTTGTGTGTGTTTTGCTACACATCATTTAGCTTTCTGAATTGCTTTTGATTTATTTTTTTCCATAAAAAATTGAGGAACTACTTTGACCTGGAAAAGAAAAACAGCAACTTCACTAGGTAATATGGTAAAAGATGTGCATTTAAAGATGTTTTGATAGTCTACCGTTCAGATAAAAAAATAAAGAGATTAAAATGAGATAATTGTTGAATTGGGGTGAATGAGAAGATTTGTACTTATGAAAAGATGTGTTTATTCACTAACTAAGGAGCACCAGGCTGTGGTTTGTAACCAAATACTACACGTTGGCTGTTTATTGCCAAAAGATCTGCTGATAATCTTCCTTGGGCTTCCTAGGGAAAATGGTCACACTTCACGGAATGAATTAATCTCACATCTATTAATAGTTATGTTACTGATCACTTCTTGCTGAAATAAGAACAGCCTTAAATCACTTTAAAAAAAAAAAAAAGGGGAAGAGTTTTTAAGAAAATATTAATGCACCACTTAGTCTTCTAGAAAAACAAGGAACAAACAGGTCTCTGATTAGTTCATAGTTGGTGTATATATTTGCATATTTTTCTGTGAAAACATAACAACACAGAACAAAACAGCACACTTGTCTAGTTTGGCTGAATATCATACATACATCCGTCACGCTTCAAATCAGTCATTTCAATCAGTTCGACAACCACCCTAAACAAAACGTCTCTGAAGGAGCTGTAGAGATGCAAAGTGAATTATATAATGTCCCAGGAAATAGATTCATTTACTATATTAATGAAGATTACTGTTCGAAAGAAAAAGGTAAGTTCAGTGTTTTAATTAAGTTTTATTTGTGTAATTTAGATGATAGCATTGGCTAAAACTGTTAAAGCTTCCAAAATAGGTACTAGATAGCTATTAGGACAAAAAAAAAAAAAAGAGAAGAAAAATGGAAAAATCACCTGCAATGAATGAAAGCATTAATAAATTGTGCTACTGTAACACAATATTACAGCTCACTATAGATTGTGTTTATGGCATTCACACCTATTTTATGCTTTTGGTTTCTCTCGGGAACATTTGGCTTTTCTTAGACACAGTTGAGAAATGGGATAGTCCAGGCAGATGGAGTGAAAGACTCCCTCTCTCCTCTTGTATGCTCTGGGCCAGCTTTGTCACTTCATGTCATGCCTTTCTTTTAAGTGAGAAGAGCAAATCATTATGGCATTTTATACAAAGAGTTGATTTACATGAGGAATTCTTCAAATTATCTGACAAAATAATGAATAATATAGGTTTTCTATCAAAGTCTTCCTTTTGGGAAGAAGCTGCAATATCTGATTATCATTTATCAGAGGGATGTGTTTATTGCAGAGACTCACAAACTTACCCCAATTTTGGGATTTGAACTTTGGATTTGAATTTTCATAGACATAGGGATCATATTGGAGAGTCCCATAGGAGAATGGGATTCATAGAACTGGAAGTTAATGAAATTATTTGCTGTTTAGTCCTGAATATATCTGCAGGATTAGTTTGTTTGGTTCCTTCTTTTTACATTCTGATACTCAGCAATGACTTGACCATGATTTGTTTTGCATTTCTTGTATTATTGAAAACATTAGTAAAATATTCATGAAAGGAATTAAAAAAAAATCAAAAAGAAGTATGAAGTTTTTCCATCTTAGTATTCAGTTATCTTTATTTCTCTCTTTAAAGAAATCTTTCTGAACATATCTAGGCTGTTAACTCTTGTTATCAGCGTGAATTTCATTATTAGATATCAATATACATTGCTAAATACTGTGGGAGATCAATATCCTGTTTCACCAAAGTACTTTATTTTTTACAGTCCTTAGTTGATTTCCCACTGACTCCAGCAGAAGCTTTTTATCTTCACCAAGTGCTAGAGATCACCAATGTCATTTGCAGTTCCTTTTTTTTTGTCCTTATAAGTGAATTCCAGTTCATAGGGGAGCCTTAAAAGAAGTTAAGTATTGTAGTTTACCATATAAAATTTGCAAGGACTAGAATGACTTCACTGATAAATAAAAAAAAAGGGGGGGGGGTCGAGGAAAAGATTGAATTTCTATTTTATGTCTTGAATAAAGCACTAGAAAACGAAGAGTATACTCTTATAAGCGTAATTCAATACTCCGGAGAGTAGTGGCAATTGCATTTGAATCAAGTAATTTGCAAGACATTAAATGAAACTAGATCTATACAAAAGTGTATAAGATAAGAGGGCCATACTGGATCAGACCAGCCAAGACTTATTTTACAAGGTGTTTACAGGGGAGAGAAAGCTAACTACTGCACAAATGGTACCCCAGTTCCTGGGGCTGCCGCCGTTTCCCTGGATCCTGAGCAATCACAGTTGGTAAATGCTGTCTCCCTCTGTCAGGGAGTGCAAGGTCACAGTAGCACTTTGGCTACTCCAGATTTTCTGCCATCCCCTCCTAATCCCTGGCCATAAAACTGTTGTCCGAAAAGCGGATTCATGCCCGGCGTGCAAGTAACCAATTCCACACGCTCAGGAGAGATATTGTTTTATTCAGGCCTGGGTGCTCGGTGGACTTGCCACAAATCAAGCACACCTGGTTTAATCACCTTTCTGTTTATATCCATGCTTCTCATACATATTTTAAGTTTCTCTTTTACATATTCATTAATTTTCCAGGAACTAGTTATAATATTACATCATCTTAGACACATGCGCACTAAAGTCTTTAGGGTCTTCTTGAGGGTCTCGAGTGGTCTCTGGTGGTCGGCAGGATAGTGAACTCTTTATGAACCCGTTCCTTTCTTTCCTTATAAGGTCGAGGTTTGTCTCCGAGCCATGTCTGGACCACGTTCATTTATGGTTCTTAATTTCAAGGTTAATCATTACTAGGGTCTAACAGTGCTACACACCTGCAAACACAATACCTGCTAGTTACCTAACTCCTAAGCAACAAGTCTTCATTGTTTAGAATTAAAGAAGCGAGCAGTATGGAATAAGAGGTACTGTAACAGACTATACCTACTGCATCAATAAGACACCTTTGCTTTGCCGGGGCTTAAACACGCTAGGCAAGAGAGGCAACAAGCTACAGCAAATACAGCGTTGGTGACTAAACCAGGAAGAGGAGCTGGAACCTAGATTCTCCCAACTTCTCAAATTAGCTGTGAGACAGAGGAAAACCTCTAGACAAAACACTTTCTGCTGTTCCAAATTATGATCCACACTGGTATGAGCTATAGAAGCAAAAAAGCAATAATGTTTTTTCTATTCTTAATTATTAATGCTCTACACCCAAGGCTTTATATTACTGTCTTTAGTATTTTGGTGATCCATGGGGTCAGATGGCTCTTAATCGGTACTTTAGGCTGCTTCAAAGCTCTGGATTGCAAAGAAATATCTAGAAGCCCATAGGTGACAGCTGGGAATAATTCTAGTTGTTTCTGCCCTTCTTACAAAGGAAGAGGAGGACAAACAGGATCAGTGCTTTGAAAGGAAATGCCAAGGGAAAAAGGACAAGGAGTGAAGTCTCTACAGCATCATGCCTTAAGGGACAAGAAGAAGAAAAGGAGCAACATGCTGAAGGAATTGTTCAGGGAGACAGAGCAAGGAGGACATGAGTTAGAAGTCAGGAGTAAAGGCAACATGAAAGACAAACTGACTGATAGAGAAAATTGAAAAGAATGCAGCTATTTTTGCAAAAATAAACAGTCTTAAAGACAGCTGCAAATGAAACCCTTCTTTTTCAAGCTATTGCTGGAGTTATTATTGTTATTGAATGAAAAAGCCCTGTGACAATCTTAGGTAAACATGTGCAATGTGCTATGTAAAGTGCTTTGAACTTTTTATGCCTAGAATTCAGATGTCCAGATGGGAGATGTTGGATATAATGCCTTTCTTTAACAGCTAACACGTCTTGTGAATATGGTGTGATTTCAGTTTCCTGCTGTTAGCTCACAGTACTCCCTCTACAGACTTGGCTTGAACACATTCTGCTATCACATCGTTTTGTGTTGCAACATCAGCACAGGCTTTGAATAGTTCTGTATTTGGCATTCTCAGAAGTTATCTCTTAATACATTTTATCGAGTACCTCTCCATCAAAATCAGACATAATTAGTTACTGGCATCCTTAGTTTGAGTATAAAAATAAATCTGCCATTTTAAGCAATTGTTTGAATATATAATCTCCACATAAAGCTTCAAGAAAAACATTCGGTGGAAGGTCCCTGCACATATGGTCCAAGCCATGATTTAGGGCAAGTGATTTGTCCTAAGTGGAACCTACCAAACACAGCTTTTGAACAAAGGCAAAAAACCCTCCTTAATTCAGCAAGTCTGTTTCTAACATTTAAGACTAACCCCTGTAGCAAGGGCAGAAATACAATGTTAGCAAGTGCGGAGTGAAGTCTTCTCTCTCCATAACAACTCTTTCTCCAGGTCTTTCCACTGGTAATGTCTAGTTTGAGGCAAATTGAGAAGTCTGTAAATGTTGAACTGCAAAGGTAGGAAACTCTATGAGGAATTTAGTGTGATAAAGCAAACAGGATATTTTATCGTATTACTTACTCATATACGGACAAAAATGTTTAGCTCATAAAAAGAAATTGAATAGTATCTGCTAGAGGAAGGAACTTTAAAGTTAAAGCAAAATTCTGTTTCTCTCTACAACAATGTCTCTGGGAAAAGTTTTTTTTTCAGTATTTTAAATCTCTAACTTTCAAAGCCTTGCAATATGTACCTATTCCAAACTAAAATAAGAACAGAGTTTCAGAATTTGCTTGGAATTTGTGGGTTGCTTGGGACATGGCTAAATGTTCAAAAATTATTTACATTATTTATTTGGTGGAAAATGGGAGTAGAGAATTGACCAATAGCTCCTAAATTCAAATTTCACCTCTATTAAAAACTCGTGCTCTGACCCTGTGTGATTCTCTTGCCTTTCACCAGGCTCAGTTCTCCTATAAACAGGAAGAAATGAGATGCTGCATCTCAAATGATAATCACTTGTATACATACTATAGAAGTGTCATGACATGGAGTTAGTTTTTCCATAAAAGTCTATGATTTTTTTTAAACCGAATGCTTACTTCCTGCATACTGCATACCAGATGTTGCCAAATAAGATGTCACCAAACGAAACAGTAACTGGTATTTCTGCAAGAAAACCTCCTCAGTTTGTCTGTGCAATAAATAAAAGCAAAGTAGTTATCCTACATTCAACAAATAATTTGTATGATTTTTTTCCCCAGGAAAGTTTTCCTATTTTTTCATTTCCTAATGTTTATGACCTTATTTCATGTACTACATTTTTATGATTAAATTATAATTTATTCTAATATTAAAGGCCAAATTTCTGCATAGTTTAGGGCTAATACTCAATTAGCATACTGTAATTAATAATGACCTCTGTTACCTTACTGTGAGGTCAATGTTTTTATTTAGCTCATTTTATGTGAGCTTTTCTTGCTAAGGAAATGTGTGTGCATTATTAATATGTTCAGATAATATCTCTTGTAGTATGGCAATACATGGCAGGAAATGCCTGTCAAAGAGAGTCAAAAGCTGCTCTTGGATACAAACCAGTATTTAAATATACAGTATATTAATAGCTACATCTGACAACAATTCTCTTGGAATTAGTGTCACTGTCAGCTGGGTGAGAACAAAATATGAATGAAGAGAGTGGTTCTGCTTCATCCAAACTGCAACCTGATAATGTTCCAGCAGGACGAGAGGTATCATCAAAGTCAAACTTCACCCTTTTTTGGGAAGTGACCTTCCTTTGGACCTCAGGATTTTACTTCATGCACCTTCAGGTTTGCAACTGAAGCCGTGCTTGTTGAAATGAAGCCTGCTGATAGTGTCTCCGATGAAAGTCTAAGCTCTGCTGAGAGATGTCTGGGCTTTACAAATGTGTTAGACTTCACAGGTCCAACTACCTGGAATGGTTTCAAATCCCAAAGTGAGAGAGGAATGAATCGTAGCAGGCACAATACATCAGGTTCCCCATCTAGCTTAAGCACATGGTATTGGGCTACAACGTCACAGGCAAAAGTGTGAGACCCTCAGATACGCTGCGTCTGGAAAAAGACATTAGTCCCACTATCTGATCAAGGTTTTCATTTCACAATGAAGTAACTCTTCACGTGCTCCACTAAGTGATTGAAATCCAGGTGGTTTTGAGGTGTGTTCTCATCCAGTGCCTGGGGATATTCAGTGACCTGTGTATTTCCACGTTTACATTTTTTCCAAGCTGGAATGGAATAGGAAGACTATGTTTATGTGATTTCATGTATTGCTGGAACATTTTCACAGATTTAATGAGGACCACCTTTCTCTGAGGGCTACATCTTCAGTTGCTTTGTGAGGGGATCTCGGAGGTAAATACAGTTTTTATTAAAGGGATACAGAACACAAAGCGTTTTTATTTCCTGATCTCAAAACCGATAGGAATTTGGTATTGAATGTTTGTAATAATGCCACATTATGCACAGTTAGATGCCTGAAGGTGAGATTAAAAAAACCTGTGGAGTTTTTTTTGAAAATAACGGACAATGGAGCAACTTGGGACAAAATAAACTAGTTAAAACCCTTGGAGAAAGAAAAGATCCAAAAGGGGTGTTCTGTAAGACCGACTTGAGTACTTCTCTAATGGGGTATATCTAAGGAGTCATAAGGAACCACCTGCTTCCTCCATTTGTTATTTTGTTGGGGGAAGAGGGTACCACCACAGCTTACCTGAAAAAAACACGAAGTCTAGGGTTTTTTTTGTGGGTGGATCTCCTGGCTGGAGTTTGTTCTTTTGTAAAAATGACTGAGCTCCAGATCATATTTCACTTTTGCACTGTTTTCTAAAATGTTAAGGGAAAGATACTACTGTTTATTTGTAAGAGCAAGAGTTGCATATATGGTCCACCATGGCAAATCTTTCAGAAAATGGTCTTATAAACAAACCTCTTGTTTATTCATAGAATCATTAAGGTTGGAAAA
>NW_009225234.1:0-29584 GCF_000690835.1 Fulmarus glacialis
ACCTTAATGATTCTATGATTCTATATGGATACAGCACAATACTTACAGTATGCCAAATAAGATGGTGAGTGGAAGCACTGTGCTGTTTTTTACATGACTGTAGTCTGTTTTCTGTGTTTCTCTTGGGACTTGCCTGAGTCAATGGTTCCACAGTTGTATGGAGTTTTGTGGGGTTTTAGTCTAACTTTGTCCTCCACAGGTCCTCTCAGAGCATCATAACCAAAAAAGGAGTAAATTATGGGGGAAGACAGATGGATGGACAGATATAGATGAAAAGCCAGAGAGACACCTTGCATGCTTAATTGAGGATGAAGAAAAAGTATCCCTTTGTTAAATATTTTGTCTGGAAAACATACCAAGAATTAACATTCATTAAAGGGTTATGTGTTTCAAAGTCTGTGTTTGTTACAACTAATAGGCAGTCAGAGGAACATATTCAAACTTGAATTTTCTGAACCTTTCATATTTTTTAATTAGTTAGCTGTCCAGTTCTTATATAAACATCAGACACACGAAGGGGTATAATGCAACATTTTAGCTGGAGCTATTAAGGTTTTAAAGTTCGTAAAGGTAGTTGGTGTGTTTTGTAGAGGTTATTGCCTTTTTCCTTCCTCATTGGCATCTGGGAAAAGTGACTGAAGTATATATCTCAGGATGGTTGTTACATGGTGTTATTGCATTCTTTTTCTTGGGAGCTTGATGTCCAGGTAGATTGTAATGTGGAAAAACTAAGCAAACAGTGAGTCACTTGAGAATACAATTGTCAAACTTTTTGATCCCTTTGAAAGTTACCATCCAGTTAACTTGTAAGTGCTGAAGTTGTTTCTTACCTTTATTAATTTTTATTGAATTTTATTAATTTTTAATGAGGCTGTTGCTAATACCATGTTACTGGGGTTATTACTGTAAGAGAATTGAACCTCTCTTTAAAGTCAGTCATTTCTCTTTTGTGGCCCTGGAGGGGAAAAAAAGTAGTTGTTAAACTGGGATTTTTTGCCTTGTCTTTTCTTGGGTTTCTTGGTGGCAATTCTGAAAGATTGTAACTTCACTAATATACTCTATTGCTCTCCTCCCAAGGGTGATGGGGAGCAAGGGACCTCACAAGACGCTTTGGTACCTGGCCTTTCTAGAAAATCCATAGCCCTAGGTTTATAACATAGAAACCGCTGGCGGCTGTTCTGGCAGTATGGCTGGCACTACAGTAAATATTTGAATTTGTCT
Organism: Fulmarus glacialis; assembly: GCF_000690835.1. NCBI lineage: Eukaryota > Metazoa > Chordata > Aves > Procellariiformes > Procellariidae > Fulmarus > Fulmarus glacialis. The sequence goes on from NW_009225234.1 coordinate 1,222, forward strand.
CATTCACGTGTGATTGCATCTTCTTCTGCCTATGGTAGACAAGGCAGTTAGCATCCTCCTTAACCACTGTTGGTTAGCTCATGTTTCTAAGGAGCAACTTTCTAGATGTTTTCAGAATTAATTTGCCAAAAGCTATAGTTTGAAATTAACGGATGAGTTGACTGTTTTGGGAGGCACTTGGATGAAAGAAGAGTTCTGTCAGTGGGTGGTTAACTCCTTGTGTTTCTTTGTCTCACATTGCTTGTCCAGTTTGAGGATGCCATGTGCAAGTATTTTGCTGGCTGTTGTGGATGGATTCTAAAACAATTAAAAAAAATTCTTTGTCTTAGATTGCTGGGATAGGGTAGTTAGTGTCAGAAATTGATTCAAGCAACAGGTCATGCTGGGAGCAAGGAGCCTCACAAGGTGCTCGGGCGCCTAGCCTTTCTTGCAAATATACAGCCCTAAGCTAGGTGCCTTAGGTTTCCTTATGAAACTAACTGGGAAAAGCAAGTAGGGGTTTCACGTTTTTTTGAAGTCAGCCTGTGCTGCCGAATAAGTTGTTCCACTGTGTGCGGTCCTGAAGTTTCATTCTGTCTGCACTAGAATTTTTTCAAAGAACTGCCCTGGCTGAAAACTAGCTCACTAAGAAGTATTTCTTTCCAGCATGGCCAGTTCATGGTTCTGGCTCATTATATGACTGTGTGACTTTCAGTGTTGGCACCAGGCGGGGTTAAGAAACTTGAGCTTGGGGTTTAGTTGTGATCCCTCTGGTTGTATCTGCTTGATTTTTACACACAGTTCACTCCAAATGCTCTGAACTAAGAAACACCTCTAAAAGTAAATTCATGGCCATAAAAATGGCATTGTTTTAGGAAGTATAAAACTACAGCAGAGGTTTTACTTAGACTCTTGGTGTCTCAGCTGGTAAGTAAAAGAGATTAACAAGACTAGTGTTGTGCCTAGTTGTGTGTTGTCCAATGGCATCTGGAAAAGAACGGTTACGCTGTGGATACATGGCTTTTCAAGTCCACCTTATTTTTACTGTGAATGTTCTCATGCATCTTTTAGAATAAATAGTACATATGTGGAATTCATCCTAGCATAGTGACTGTTCGCATGCATGACCTTGTATGTTAATTAACAAAGCTGTAATGAGCTGTAATGATTAATTGTAATCAGCACATTTAATGTCTCCTTTCTTCTGACAGTTTTCCTGCAGCAGTACTTTCTTATATTTAATAGAACAAAACAGTATTTATGTAGTATTAGCAGTTATTCAATGAAACCCCTTATGTAATTTTTAAGGGTAAGTTAGGTAACAAAGACCAGACTACCTCTGAAGGAAAACTATGCTCCTGGTGGTTCCCACCATGTGGTAGAGTCTGTAGGTTGAATTGATACTGTGTTTTAGCAAAATTTGAAACTAGTAAGCAGCACAAAGGAAAGCATAGAATGGCAGGATTCTATTGACAAGCTCTGCTTCTCTGTTGATAAGCAGACCTTTGTTTGCCTGCAACAGTTCTGTCTCCAGAGATGACAGCCTTAGCCAGAAATGGACACGCTGTTCTCACAGGTCGCGAGACGCAGTTTGTGTTAACAGTTTGAGGTAGATGTTCAGAGTACACCATTTCAGTTATTCCTAATTAGCAGAACGTGCATTTGTTGTGCCGTCTGTAAACCACACATTTCCGTTCTGGAAGTTCCTGCGACAAACTGGCAGTCTTGTCCATATCTAGTATGAAATGGCAGGGAGACACAGGCACCGGGGTTGGGGGTATTGACTGTCGGAGGAACCTTCCCCTGCTTCCCCAGAGAAGGAGTGGTGGTGTGGGCTGCGTGCCTGGAGTGGTACTGTGAGAGGTAGCCAAGCCGGGACAGAGCTGTGAAGTAAAAGCTTAGCTGGTTGAATTATGAATAAAGCATGCAGGGTTTTGGGGCTGGTTGACTGTTAACTCTGTCATTTTCCTGCTGCTGCTCAGCATAGTGGAACTGGGTCAGGCTGCAAGTTAATTGTGAACTGACGGCACAGGCGTTGGAACACGCAAGGCGAAAAATGAAACTAGCAAGGAGTTTTGTTACAGGCATAACAAAAAATTATCCCAGAGCATGGAAACAATAACAGGAAAACCCAAGAGAGGGAGCCAGTGATCTGTTGATGGTTGGTGCTGAGAAGCATGAGATGGTTTCTCTTTTTTTTGTTTCCAACACTGAAGATACCAAGTATAGTGAGATGGTTCCTGCAAATAGGACCGGCAACAAATGCTTTGGAAGGAAGGGGGAAGAAAGAAGTTAGAGAGTACTTGGATTTGTTTCAATTCGTTGTACTTGAATATCTTAATGTGAGATTCTTAAAGACTATTTTGCAGGTTTTTTCCCTGAGATCTTCCAAAAGATGGAAGTAACAGAAAATGGGGAAACATAAAATATGCTTATTTTCTTTAAAATTGTGGTGAGATGGGGATCAGTCTGTAGACAGCCTATAACTGGCTGAATATGGATTTGTTAAGAAAAAGTTGTGTCAAACCCATTTGATCTTTCCTCAGGTCTAGTAAGAGCAGTTAGTGGTGGAAGTGAAGCAATAGATGCCTTCTGTCTTGTCTTTATTAAGGCTTTTGTTGTTGTTTTATGATGCTTGTAGGCAAGCCAGAGAAACAGAGTAAGGGAAAATTTTCTCAAGCTATACTTAGAGATCATTAGATACCAATAGTTTGTTTTACAAATAAAAGACAGTATCAAACTGAAATTGGAAGGATGGCCTGGGCCAGATCATTACTATAAAGGATTAATGATCAGGATGACATGATAATGAGTAAGCTTTCTTAAGTTTGAGATGACACCAAGCTAAGGAAGATTGGAGACATGCTGGGGGATAAGATTGAATTAAAAATTGGTGTTGACAAATTGAAGATATGGCTAGGAAAAAATTGAGTGAGAGAAAGTAGGGATAAGTATGCAATAGCACAGTTGGTGGTAAAAATACAGGATGTGTGATTGAAGAAAATCCTCTGAGATTTATAGTCTCAAGTTAAACTTGAATTAACAGTATCTTGCTATTTTAAGACAGGACTTCTGCTTTCGACTTTTCTACTCTTTTCAGTGTATGCTTTAAGCTGGTGTCTAGTTTTGCATGCCGTCATCCATCAAGTTGGTGGATCAGTTGGAGAGAGACAGGAGCAGCTCACTGAAGATGGTGCAGAAATTGGAGTTCTTTACTCAAAAGAAGGTGGGACATCTGATGATGGGTTTAATTATGTAATGACTATTTTTCTTACCCACTGTGATTGCAGAAAACAGACTGTTAACTTCCTTTCTGAAGTAATGTTCTGAATTGCAGCTTTGAAGTTTTAAATTAGGAAACTTGCAGGAGAGAACGGTGAAGCGCTAAGATCACCAGCAGAGGTAGTGGCAGCCTTAAAAACAGCTTAGAGATCCATCTATCAGTGATGATACGGGTATATTTTTTACTGTCATTGGGTACAGTGTTGGATAATTTTCCTTTGCAGTCCTTTCCATGGTCTCGTTATGTGCTGTATTTCTGTGGGGTGACATTTTAGTAACATAAGGCTCGGTCAGTTGGCCTATACAATTCTGAGAATGGAGTTCTGCACTACTCCTCTTTATATTTAAAACACAACTAAAATCTCCTTGCTTCTCCTTCACCTTTTCACTGAACAGACTCCTTCCCTCCAAGCTATTATGTCTCCTTTTTCTTCTCCTGAAGCTTCTCTGACACTTATTTTCCCTTGGTCCCACGACAGCAGCTGTGTACCCTGGTTCTTTCCACTATCCCATGCTGGGAGAATAGATCATGTTTGAGAATGTAGGAGTAGTTTTTCTTTAGGATGGCTTGAAGCAATATTGTGCTCCTAGTGCAGAGGTTAATAATTTCTGTGCTTTAAAAATGCTGGCACAACATGGTCAGAGCTACGCTCCCCTCTCCTTCCTTATTGGGCTAATTTCTCCCAGCGAACATGGCCACCTTGTTTACTTCTGCAGCGCTTGTCTTGTTTTTTTGAGTCAGATGTGTTTTCTCCTCTATTAGAACTTCATTGCCTGTCTTCTGCTGTTTAAAAGGTTATTTGTTGAGTTTTGCAATTTGTCTCTTGTGCTTGTAGGATAATCAAGCAAATGTGCAAGACCCCATATAGTGTCATACAGACTCCAAATATGCAGAACCCAGTAGTTGTGGAATAAATACCTCCTTGTGGGACTGTGGTCTGTTTTAGTGACCTTTTTCTTTTTTTTTCCCCCATTTGCTTTCAACTTTATGTTTACATTTTACTTTCATTCATTCATATTTGGGGGAAAAAATAGAAGAAAAATCCTGTAACTAGCAAATGTCAACCAATGGTGTTATGTCATCCCAAGTTTTCACGTAGCATGAAAAAACATCTGCGTGAATTCCCTTCCTGATCACAATGAGATGTTAAAGCTGAAGCCTCAGTGTGAGTTTTCAAATCCCAATATCAACAGTATTGCTGCTCAGCATTTTAGCAAGTGTGTCCTGCTAATGTGCCTATTCTGCATCCCATCCTGCCTCACATTATTCATGGCTTGCCAAAAACATCAGCTTAGTTGCAAATGTCTCCTTTACAACTTTTGCCTTGTGCTGACAATGCATTTGATACACAGAAAAGAAAGAGTATTGGGACAGTAAAAAGGAAATGGAACTTTACACCAAAAATGAACAATATGGGTGTTACTGTATATCTTTTACATTCATTTTAAAAGTGGTTTGTAAGTGTAGATTAATACTACTAGGTACTCTAGTACTAGTGAGTAAAAACAAAAAGAATACTCTTGAAATAAAATTCATTTTGTTAAACAGTGTGTATATGTGTAAGAAATTAATTGTTTACACATCAATTTATCAGTCTTTCTATGTATGAATAGTAGTGATGAGAATGAATGTGCTTTATTAAACTGAGATTAGAACTGAGGGCCTTCTTCCCTAACAGCAGCTGCCACGCAGATGTATTGTTGCAGTACGTTTGTAGTTCTTCATTCTTTGCCCTTTTTTTGGGGCATCCAGGTAGTAGTAGGTGGAAAATTCCAGCAGTTCTGAAGTTGTCCTGATTATTACTTCAGAAGCTGTAACAGCAGTCTTGCTTTACCTCTTCCTTTGAAAGATAACGGGGAAATGCTGAATGAGTCTATCAGGATGATCTGCACCTGAGATAGTAATAGCCTCTGTGTTGGTAAACCATCAAAATTAGTAATAATTGAGGGAACTGGAGAATCAAAAAATACCTATTAAAGTATTTGTACGTGAAACATGCTGTGGAAACTGGTAACTGTTGAGATTGTGATAAAGGTAGTGAAATCTCATGTTTCTGAGTGTAAATTGATTAGAGGGACAGAAATTTCTTTCTTGTGGCCTTTGCTAGTTCTGGAAATGAGTTCTTCAGAAAAGCATGCTAAGTAAGAACTAATGTGGATGATTGTCTCTGTTCCTAGTCTACCAGACTGTTATATCTCCTAGCAAACTTTCCTGAATTGTTTTTCTGTTTTGTAAAGTTAAAACATCTATCAGGCCTTAGGTGGAATGCAAAATTACGTAAATTCTCCCTCCAGCACCACATGTAGGTGAGGACATTGTTTTAATCGTGTTTTACAGACGGAGCAGTGCACGTAGTCATCTAGTCTGGTAACCTTCAAAAGTGATCTCTATATTTGGGTGCTTACCTCGAGGTGCTTTGTTTGCCAAAGATCATAGTGTAATACAGAGGGCTTCTGTAATACACATTTTCTGTTGCTTATGCGTTCTGGGTATATCAGATGGCTTTGGAATCGTAGTGATTTACTCCTGTTGGTAAAGATTGAGAAATAAGCATTTTGTACAACCTGCTTCATGTGATGCTAAGGGCGTTTCTTTCCCCATCTAAAATTCTGATAGAGGTTATCTTCTACTCTGAGCAAAAGGTGTCACTCTGTGAGCCTTCTGGAAGTTCTGACTGAAGACTGAGCTCAGAGGAAGCCTACCTGTACTCTGTTCTGCAGTTGTTGCTGTCTGTTTTCTCAGCTTTTGTCCCCAGACTTCATATGAAGTACTGGTCCATGTAGTCTTTGTGTCATGTTAGAGTTTATCAGCTGTACATTTGTACTTACTTCAAGTTGTAAGAATGGGATGATGAGCTTTTATCTGAAGGTTTTTTCATTGATGGCCAATAAAACAAGTGAGCTGGAGGACAGCTTTTTGTGTAATGTTTGTTGATGGATGAATTCATGTGAACTTTCAGTCTTGGGCAATGTGATGGAATTGCTCTGTCAGTTGAAGGTCTCCACATGTAAGAGAGTTGCCATAGGTTCTGTGTCACAAAGGTGAAGATGTGATTGTCTGTCCTGGTTGGACAGTGAGTTGTAGAAATTGAAGAAAATGAGCAGGCTGTCTAATGATACAGGTAAACAGGAGGCTAGTTTGTCTCTGAAGGGAATGGTGCTGTTATTGACCTAGTGCTGGCTTATCTTCCAGTAGTGAACTGGTGTGCGGAGCTAAGTAAACAAAACCTATTCCTTTTATTATGATCAGTTTTGTGCTGGTTTAACTGCCTGCTGAGACAGCCCTAGTAGAGGTGGTAGAGTGGGATCATCGCTTTTGACAGCAGCAGTTGACCTACTGTTTCCCAGATTCTTGCTTGTTTGTATGGAGAAGGAGAAAACAGAGCAAAGGAAGCTGGAGACAGACTGCTTTGGGAAGCCAGAATGATGCGCAGGAAAGAGATCTAGAAAGACGGAATTTCAGAGTAGAAAGCTACTCATCTGGAGGGAAGCTGATTGGCAGGGCAGAAAAGATTGGTGATTTGCAGGAAATCTTCAGTTGGCAGAAAGAAGTGAGGTACTTCTTGGAAGATTTTATTTGACCTAGGTCTAAATCAGAGACTGGTGAACAAATAGAGGCAAAAAGTATGTTTTCGTTTTGGTTGCATCCCGTTTTTATGTGTCTCAACTAAGAGCAGCTTTAGAATTCTGCATGCAGCACGTCCTGTGAATTTAGGCTGTTGTTGCCTTTCCGAGACCAAATCCCACACGGTGAGATTCCTGGGGGAGGGTACGCTTAAGGTATGTGGAAGTCTTGGTCTTACTTGCTTGTCTTCAAATTTCGTGAAGGCAGTGACACCAGCTGAACCCTGCAGAGGCCACGTAGTTGAAGCCCAGAGGTAGAAGACTGGAGAATGCTCAGCTGGAGGGAGGGACTTCTGTTAGCATTTTCTGTGACATGGCAGCCTTTGTTCAGACCAGATTTCTTTTTTTCTCTTTTTCTCTTTTGCAAGGGTCCACCGCTTCTTAACAAGAAAGCAAAATCAGGTATTTTAGGAAAGTACTCTTTTAGTATGAGTAGCAAAGGTGAGTTGTTCGAGAAAAAAACAATTCCGAGATCATTGCCACGATTGTTTGCCTGTGGTTGCTCATAGAAAAGTCAAAGCTAGGGAACTGGTGTAATTCCATGATTTAAGCAGTCAGGGGCTCCGACTGCGTGAGGCCCAGAAACACAGCAGTCGGGTAAGTGTCCGGCAGCGGGTGCTCTGGAGATTGGTGGCTACACCAGGGAACTAAATTAAACACCTTCCTACCAAGGCTAGAAGTGATCTAACTCCAGTGATTCCAGTATATATTTTATGTCAGCACTTCTTATTGCTTCATTTCGTGGGGATGCTATGGGGTGCTCCATTAGACAGGCATTTCCAGGTTAGCCCTTTTTAAATTAATGTTTCAAATAGATCAGTTTATCTGCAGTATTGGTCTAGAAGTGACTCACCACACAACTGCGTGGAACAGGTTTTCCTGCATTGTTTGTTTATTTACTCTACTTGCCTCTAAGAGAACTTGGGTGCATCTTTAATTTTGACTTTTCTCCTTCAAAGGTATTTGTGCACCTAGACTGCAAGTTGCATAAGCAAATATTAAATGTTTCCCGGCAAAATGACCATACCTTTTTAGTAGCTGAAAATTTAAATAGCTTTAATTAAATATAGAGTTGCTCTTGGTGTTATATAGTGGCTGTAGAACCATCCATACCAGACTTTCTTTATAAATTTGGTAGAACGTAAGATGGGAAAAGAACAGGAAGATTACTGCACTGGTTCTGTTCAGTCTCAGAGTCAAAGCCTTGCAGGTACTGTGCAGCATGCATGTGTGCTTACCTAGGTAGTTCCTCATGCTTACCAAAGCGATAATCAGAACAAGGTAAAAGTGAGTGCAGCAGGGGGTATGCTGTTCTAGGAAAGAAGACGACTATGTTGCGGATCCTTTTTCAGTGTCTAACAGAAGTTTCACTCATTTTACTTTTCATCTCCCATTTATTAAAAAAACCAAACCAACCAACCAAACAAAAAACCCAAATTAAAAAAACCCAACCCCCAAACACTTTGTGTTGTAATATTTAGAGTCGCACGTGTATGCTTGATTTATATGTTTAACTGCCTGATATTATTATAGCATGCAGTACATACGACAGTATTTTTGTATTTAATTTCTCTTGGGGGAGAAAATCTAAATGTTTCAAATTTATATCAAGTTATAAGTTAGGGTCATTTTTTAATTGTTAGAGAAATCCCGTGTTTTTAAACTGTGTTAGTAGGCATTAAGAAGATGGAATGTGTAACAATTGTTGAAGGATTGGCATGGTAGGTGGATGGCTAAGTAATTAGAACATATTGTGACAGAATAACCTGATTTTCTCCTGTTAAAAGAACAGTTTCTTGTGATGGCAGGAGTTCAGCTTTACAGCTTCCTTAGCTTCCTTTCTGTATGTTTTCAAAATTTAGGTATCATTGACCTGACAGCTGACATGTCCTTAAAACCTGTTACATGGTACTTTTTTTTTTCTTTTTGAGTATGTTTTTCCAATGAAAGTGAAATTAATTCAAGGTTAAATTAAAAGATTCTATTTAAGCAAATTATTTTTTTCTCCTAGTGTTGGACTCCTCAATCTAAAAATATTTCAGATTATGTATTTTGGAGAAAGATTTTAATGTTATGTAGCAAGCTTGCTGAATCCAAAATATCTTTCTGATTTGTGGAATGAAAAATGGTTTAGGGCCTGTATTCTTGCACTGATGTCAGTTAATATATGTATTTTTATGTGGAGTTTTTTACATGTTTGGGGTATAGTCTATTGGGACAGTTAATAGAAAGAGATATGGAAAGTCCAGGTTGGTTTATTTTTTTAACGTGAACTATTACAGTTTCGATTTTTTTGTGGTTTATGTTTTGGTTTCTTTGTTGTCGGAAGCGCTAGACTTTAACCACAATTGAAGTAATAAAGCTGACTGTCTAGATTCTGATTTCTAGTTGCGTACCTTGGGCAAAACCCAGGAGAGTTACTGAAGAGAAAATGGGGCACAAAAACTGAAATTAAGCCTTACCAAGACTAAAAGCATTCTAAATATTTTAAAATATTACAAATTACTGTATTTGTAAACCTAACTAGTCCTGTAACTCGTATCTACTCTAATCCTATGGTTTTTTTAAAACTGCCTATTCTGTGTCTTCTAGATGTGGTTTTTTTTTCCCAGTGCTCATCAGCTTAAGGTGCACAAGACTGATTTGTCATAAGACAGTGTTTAATAAAACAGTTCTGTAACAGGGTGACAGGTGTTCATAATGTTGTATGTTAGCTGGTACTTTCAGAGCGTCCGAGTAGCTTTAAATGCCCAACCCTTTGGACTCTGAAAAATTCCTACCTTTGAATAGAGGTGAGAATTCACGTGAAATATGTTTAGATGGGTTGAGTGGGTTCTTTAACATAGAGACCTCCTGTTCCTGTGTGTCTGTCACCAGGAGATGGATCCAAATTCTGTAATAGTTAGTAGAAATATGTCAGTTAACTCCCACAGAGTAGAGAACATTTAGGTTTAAGAGCAGATGTACTGGAATTATGTACATCTCTCTGCCAAAGATAAGCTTTCATCTGTATTGAACTGGTGTCTTGGGAGAGACTTTTATAGTCTTCTTGATTTTAAAAGTTGAATCAAAATAGGTGGCTGGATTATTTTATAAATAAAGTTGTTTTCATTAAAAAAAGAGGCTGCTTTGGTTTTGTTATGAAGCAGTAGAGCCATACCTGCCGTAGAACCCTCTGGTGTCATAATCATTGGTTGTGGAATTTTATGTTCCCAAGTATTTTATTTTTATTATATTTCAGAATGCTTTTAGGACAATTTTCTTTTAAAGCAACTAGAAGTTCCAGTTAGTTATGCTTCTCAACGTGTAGATATTTACATGGAGAAACTCCTGCAGATCTACGTGGGAATGTTTGTAGAATTTAAAATGGAAATGTTCTTCTTTATTTAAAAATAAAAATCCTTTTGATAGCTTTTGTAGGTGGAGATTAGGAGAACTCTTGTCGCTTCAGTGCATCTTGCATGATGCACTCCAAATAAATGAAATCTATTTTCGGTAGTCCTTGTAGACCTCAGTTACTCGAGTAGTCTCAAATTTATTGTTTTCTGTAGTTCATTGCATCTTTTCGTGCGCTTCTGTAGGTTGCTTCAGGCAATGTCCTCAGGCTGTAGGTGCTACAAATGATATTCAGTGCGTATTTGCATAGCAGGAGAGAACGCTGAGCACGTTTTGGCTGTCGATGTGGAGATGTCCTTCGTGGGCTGTATGGAGATGGCGGCTGACAGCTGTCCCCGGCAGGGCTGGGTCAGGCGTGCTGCCAGCGCGCAGCCTCCTCCCGCCCCGGCTCCTCTGAGGCCAGGGCAACAGACCTCTGTCCTGGAAGCCCCTGGCAGAATCGCTCCACACTGCTTCTCCTGATACTTACTTCAAAACTGGCACTCCTCTGGGGAGTCCCTCCATCTCTGGTGCTATATCTGATCTGTTGTAAGAGAACACACAGCACTGAGTGCACAATAGTTCCTTTGTAAATAGCCGTTCGTAGACTTGTTGCTGTAGTCGAAGCGATGCCTCAAGCAGCTGCTGTCAGTCTTATCACATCACTGCTGCCGTTAAAGTTAATTCTGATTTAGCTGTTGGCATCTGAATTTGGGCTAGCTCTGCTTTAAATTGTTGATGTGGACATAGCTTAATTGTATCTGTCATTCCCCTTGCGAAAATTTGAATGCTTTGTCGTCCTTATTTTATTTTCCAACACTCTTTTGAGATTGGTTTGTATTGTTGTCTTAATTTTTAAAAACGGGGAACTGAGCCATGCTAAGATTATTTATTTATTCATTCATTCATTGACCAGATTCAAAGCTAAGAGTAAAACTTTGGCCAAAATTTTAATGCAAGTATCGATCCCATATATTTGCCCTATATAATGTAATTTAATTCTCTTGTAATGAAGTTATTTTTTGTCATGAGTGGAGATTTTATTTTATTTATTTATTTATTGCTAAAATACGTGGTCATAAGGTAATTATTATTATTACACTCCAGTTTTACTGTAAACATCTCTGCCAGGAAGTCTTTTGGGGCAGCTCTGGAATTCCTGCGTGGAACAGACTTACAAAGCTCCACCCGATGTACAACTTTTTTCTGTAGAATAGGTGGACCTTGATTGCGATACTAAATTACTTTAGTGAAACTGTTCATGCAAGAATTTTGGATATTTCACTATATTATGTTTTCATAGAAACCTTCTGAATGATGTTCAGATGTTAGTAATGAAATAATAATACTACTAAATATGCTAATAATTCACATAATACTGATATTATTACACATTTCCTTTACCTTCCTCCTACAGAAAGGTTTTGTACAACATAAAAATAAGCAACACTTAAAAGAAGCCATGACATACTAATACTATTTGTGGTACGAATCAGTGTTGTAGTATTATGCAATCCAACTCAAAAAGTATCTAAGAAAACGATGGCAGGAAGAGAATAGTGAAATGTGAGAGTGGCAAAGTAGTGGTAATTTTTTTAGATTTTGAAATCAGAGGGAATGGAGCACCAAGAAGATTTTGGTAGAGTAGAGCCGCTGTTGCTTCAGACCAGACTGAATTGGGTTGCCCACGTTTTATTTAGAATGTGATTAGTTGTCATTAGATAAATATGTATCTGCCTTCCGTCAGTTGCTGGAGAAGTTGTTTCAAGATTTTGTTTCCTTCTCTCCCCCGCATGCCTCTTCCTTCCTCAAGTGAGATAGGGCTAGGTGGGAGAGGAACAGGAAGAAAAGAGGATGAAAGAGGGTCTTTTGGGTCTCCCTTTTTTTGGTGGCTGAGTCTCTCTGAGTAGCAGCAGAGTGAGGCAGGCCTGAGTCTATCAACTTCGTATCCTGCTGTTTATGAAAGCTATGAGCATCTGGAAAGGAGCAGAGGGGCTTTCTCTGGATGCTCTGGTCTGGGTTTACAGTTGCAGAGTTGTGTTTGTCTAAGAACAGCAGTGGGTTTTTTAGTGGTTTACATTTTGAAAAAAGACAGTATGACAACATCTTCAAAAAACCCCTCCCTTTTCTGATGGGTTGATTTAGTCTCTGATGACTGAGGAGTTTCACTGAGCTGCACATCCACCATTGTTGGAGAATATCAGGTGTTTGTCCAATAGGCCACTTACATTCATATCCAATTCATATCCAATACCTTCTTTCCTGTTGGTCCCTGAATAGACTTGTGTCCTGGTTTCGGCTGGGATAGAGTTAATTTCTTCCTAGTGCTGTGTTTTGGATTCAGTATGAGAAGAATGTTGATAACACACTGATGTTTTCAGTTGTTGCTACGTATCTTGTCAAGGACAACTACCTTCTGCTACCAAGCTAAACTGGGAGGAGGCAACACAGCCAGGACAGCTAGCCCAGCTGGCCAACGGGGTATTCCATACCATGTGACGTCATGCTCAGTATATGAATGGTAGGCATGTTCCAGGAAGTAGCGATCACTACTTGGTTATCGGTCAGTGCGGGTGGTGAGCAATTGCGTTGTGCATCACTCATTTTGTATATTCTATTATTATTATTATTTTCTCTTTTCTGTTCTATTAAACTGTCTTTACCTCAACCCATGAGTTTTCCTCTCTCTTACCCTTCCGATTCTCTCCCCATCCCACTGGGGGGGCGGGGCGAGTGAGCGAGCGGCTGTGTGGTGTTTGGCTGCCTGCCAGGTTAAACCACGACAACTTGTTAATGGTTATTCACCTTTCTTTACTTAGTTATCAACTTCTGATTTGTGATTTTTTTTTACCAACTGCTAACTGGTGAGAATTCGTTCAAAATACTTAATCTTACCTCAGTTTCTAAAAGAAAAAAGAGTGGTGGGGACAAACCCCTCAGAATATTTTCTCCTGAGACTAGTGTTATACCCCAAATTAAGCCTAAGCTATGTTCTTGAGGTTCTTCACACAGATTAGAAAATGGCATTGGTCATGGTGTTGCTGAATTTTTTGCCTGGATAGTATGTTTAGGATTATTTGCATGCATCTCTCTTAAGAGCACATTGTTTAAGTTTGTAAATGCATCGTATGCTGTAGGTATCTTCTACGCTGATTTGGTTGCAGCTGTCTTTTGGCCACTCGCAGTCAGTGCCAGAGTATTTTTCATAGTATCGCCCTCCTCTTCCTTTTGTGAGTTTCATTAAACAATTGGAGCAAGCAAGCTTCTTAAGAGGGTTTTGTAGTCAGAATGTTTGGAGACAGGCTTGAAGCCAGTTAATGGAAATAATATTTCTCTTTTCTGATGTTTTCTTTGTCCTTCATATGTTTTTCCTCTAGCTTACTGCTGTTTAGTGGCAAAAGAAATTTCCTAGGCCTGTCCTGAGTAAAATAGAAATTTAAATAGCCATTGATCTAGTCAGAAGATAATTATTTAAATTCTTATTATGTTACCTTTTCAGAAGATACTGTGAAGGTCAACAGCAGGATTCAGCTCTCCCTTGTGTCCGTCTCTGCTAATAGAAGTGTTAATAATAGCATGAAGATAGAGAAAGAAAGAAAAATAAAACTTGAAGAAAGAAAAAACTTAAAGAAAGAAAAAAAAAACTTAAAGAAAAATATTCCCTTCTTTTCCATAGTCCTTCTGTGTTGTAATTTCTTGCCAGCCTCATAGTTCCTTTGTGGGATTGACAAAAACAATAGTTGGCTTATTGGTTTTAAATGTCTATGCATTAATGCATTTCCAGATTAGACAGAGTTAGTATTCCTTTTCTTCTAAACTAAATTGTTGTTTTTTTTCTTCTCTGTTCCCACTTCTCCAATCTTTCTCCCACTTTCATCCCTCCCCTGCCCCCATTTTCCCTCTGAAAATATTCTTAGGAATGACTTGCTGATGGTGTGTCGCCAGCTGAATATGGAGGAGTCTGTCGCAGAGATCATGCACCAGCTGGGAGCAGATGAAAATGGAAAAATTTCCTTCCAGGATTTTAGTCAGTGCCGCATGGAACTGGTACGAGAAATCAGGAAGGAGGAAGTGGAGCTTTCTGTGATATCGGATGACTCTTGTAAAAAGAAAAAGTTAAGGGATAGGATAGCTTCCTGGCCAACTAGCAGCAATAACAGTTTAGGTAGGTATGACTTTTGAATGTCATGTTGGTGTAATTTAACAAAAGATAAACTTGGGGGGTTTTGTTACCAATTTTACTGGCATCAGGATTCTCCTAAAGGGCTCTGTGAATATGCTGTGGCATAATTTCATCATATATTAGAGTGCTGTTGTAACTGATGTAGTTTGGTCATCAGTATGTAGACTAGAATATGTGCAGAACATCCTATTCTAAAAATCCTAGTTGCGCAAGAGAACAATCTGTCTTGAAAGGACAAGAGCTGCGGAGCTTAGCTGGTAATTGAAGATCCAGTGAGCTCTTTGTTGTCTGTTAAGTTCAGACGGGTAGGTAGGTAGAAATATTAAAAATGAGGAGAGAAATAATCTTAGTCTTTTGTCTTTCAGATGTAATACACTGTAGGAATGTGGGTGTTTCTTGGATGCTTCAAAAATCATTCCACATAGTTGGGGATCTGAGTGCCTTGTGATTTAGAGAATACAAAAATTCTCCTTTCCTTTTGCCCTCCCTCCACTCAGGACAAAAAAAAAAAAAAAAAAAAAAAAAGGAAAAAAACTTTGCCATGCCATCTACAGGAACATGGGATGTAGAAGGGATTGTTTGTGTCATCGAGTCCCGTCCTTGGTAGCAATGTGATCAATCGGCTTTAGAGCAGAAATGTTAACACCTACAAAATGCTTCCTTTCACCCTGTAACAGATGCAAGAGACCAGAAGATACAGCTTCTGTGGTCAAAAATCCCAAAATGCAAGGTACTGTGGAAAAAGCTGGGGATGTTGTCAGTGCTCTAGCCCTACAGCAGCTGCATGCTAGCTAAACATGACTGCTGGCCCATGATCTAAAACTGACCTACATCCATGCTTCAGAAGAAGGCCATCAACCTCTGATTGTATTTAGTTAGAGCTGTGTACCCTCAACCTTTTGCTTAGACTACATAAGCCCAGATGTTTTTTAAAATACTTTTTTAATGAGAGATCCTCCATTCGTCATCTCAGTAGTCTTTCTTTCCATGTGTCCTATATTAAGTTAGGAATATTTTTTACGGTCAGGTATACTTCATACATCTTCCTGGAGAGTTTGCTTATCTGTGTTCTGGCTCCTCATGTAACTGACCTATTGTCAGAGTCCAGTTCTCTCTGACCAGGTTCTTTTAGATATGCCACACGTGGAGGGTGTCATGTTTAACGTCAGATTTACTTATTTGAAAATAGTCGATATTACATGGGATTTCTGGTTTAGCAGAGTGATACAAAACATACTGAAAACACAATACAAATATAAGTTACACATAGCAGAATATAGCAATTGCAATACACAGTTCAATCACAATACCAGCGTGATTCCTGTTACTCTTTAATATGCTCACCACCACGACACTGGGCATCCCCAGTCTGGCTGGGAAGACATATGTGGGTTAAAGCCAGCTCAAGCCCATTGCTCTCTTTTAAATTCTTTTGTTAGTTGTTTACATTTTTGTAGTCTTTATGTTGGGCTGAGCCATGTATACACCTGCCCCATGTTAGCCTGGCGAACTCAGGGAGACATTCACATTCTTTTAATGAACTCGGGGAGAAGCACACCACCAGTTGATTAACTCAGCTGCTGATAGCTGTTTATCTAAAGCAAAGACCACCCTTGGGTCCCCTTGGTGTTGAGATCAAGTCAGCTTCTTTGCAACAGCTATGATCAGTAAAACCCTGCATTGTTCCCTGAGCTTCACAGGCACATTGCCCTGGCACATACCCTCTGAGTCTTCTTCCATGGTAGGGCTTTATTGGTCAGTCACACCTGTCTTTATTTTTTCAATAGTCAGTCTCCTAGAATGTAAAACTGGGCATGTGTTGGTTTTTGGGTTTGTTTTGGTGTTTGGGTTTTATTTATTTATTTATTTTTGGGAGGTGGGTTTAACATGTTGTTCTGTCTTCCAATAACTCTGCACATGTTTTTGGCTGGTCATTTCAGGCATTCAATTTTTCCTTATTTGCTTTGTATCCTTGGTGAATTCCACATCTTCCTGCTTTTTAGATTGACTGCACTTCTCCCTCACCATCCCATCATCTCATGCTCTTGTTTTTTCTTTTTGGCTTCTCAGCATAGCAAATCTGTTTCATAGCTCAGCATAGCAAATCTGTTTCATGTGTTTATTCTCCATCTCATCTTTTTTACTGTCTTCATAGTCATATTTTGTTGTTAACATTTCCTCCATTTATCCTTCTTCTATATATATTCTTGAATTGCAAGATGATTAGCTCCTTAGTTTCTATGCCCATTTCTCCATCACTGTTTATACTGAATCTTAATAATCCTTGGGTTCAATTGCATTTCCAACCCACCTCTTTCAGGAGCTGTATCAGACAACACTTCAAAACCAAGATCGTGCCTAGTATTTTTTTCTATTGGATTAAGGATGGTGTGTGTTCCCTAGCTCATATAATTATCTTTTGCCTTCGCTGGCTGTTTTTTCAGTGCTGCCACTGTTGTATTTTCCTGCAAAACAGAAAACTACTTCTGCCCTCAGACTGCCATACAAGATTTCCCTGTTTGCTGACTAGATTTCTGGCAATTTGCATTTTAAAATCTTTTTTAGACAAACCATGCTAATAATTATGGTTTGTAATAATCAAGGCTAAAATATAGGTCCTAAGCTTTACCGGAGATAGTTCTCCATTACAGTCTCAAAATGTATCCCACAAAGAAATCTTATTAATTGCTGCCAAAAAATAGTCATAGATGAACATCCATATTTGTTAATGTATACAATTCAATCCTTACTCTTTTTTTCCCATTTTCCAATTTCTGTTAGTTGTACAAGAGTAATTTAATGCATTTTTAAAGTTGGTGAGTGAATTCATACTTGTTTTGTAATTTTTTTTCCAAAAGTTAAGTCCAGAAGACCTTTGAATTTCCTGCCTTGGTATATTTTGCTCTGTGCTGATGAAGCCTGAGTGTTTTACTGTACTGTGTTTTTAAACCTATAGGGAATTCATGGGTTTTGTACTTGTCCTGCCTTGACTCGTGCAGATTCTCTAAGGCTTTTTAATAATTAGAGAACATATGGAGATGCTCCCCCACGTAAACAAAAAACAGAATGGGAGGGAATAATAATAATGAGCATTTAGAATGCAACTGTTTTTTATTTGGTTGTAAAAGAAAACCATTGTGGCAGCCCTGTTCAAGATGTTCTACAGATCTTTTTTTAAAGAGGCAAGGAAACACCACTGTAATGTATTTCTGTGATATAAACACTGCACAGAGTACGAACATAATAGGAGCTGAGGAATTATACTTGCAGCCAAGCTTGAATTATGATCTGCATATGCTTCCATGACTTTCATGTCTTTGAGGGCTCACGTATGTACTCGTTAGTGATCAAAGAGTCAGTTATGTTACACTGACTGTTTGCTGTTGCTTTCTAAACATTGTTTAAGACGGGAGACATCATCATGTGCAAATTCAAACACAGAGACTTGGTGAATGTTCTTTTTTTTGTGTTTTTTTTTTTTTTTTGGACAAGGAACACTGTGTTTAATAAACATTATTTTCAAAGGTAATTTACAGGGCTTTTTTCAAGACTAATTTCTACATAATGTGTCAGCTGCTGATAATCCTTGAAAGCTGTTATCATGTATCCATATGGGGTGCATAAATTACAAAATTTCAAAATTCATTTGACTGCCACTGAGTAGCAGGGGTCCTGGTGATCTGAAGCAAAGGAATCCAGCCTCTGTCATGGACATTTTTACACTGCGAGTTTGTATGTAATTGTGCAGAGATTACCAGTCAGACAACATTTTGTTCCCGTTGTTCTTGTAGCTGTTCACAATTGCTTAACAAAGAGTGCAAAAACGTATGCATATATCTAAATAAAATATTATCTTTGCTACCTATGATTTTTGCATTTAGTTATAAAGAAAATAACTGGCAAAAAAGGTCCTAAGAAATAATTACATCTAAATTACTATTGAATTTCATCTTACCCATCATTTTTTGTCACTGATACGGTTATTCTAATAATTTTGCCCAACTTTGCCCAACAAATGTTTCTAGTCCCGTGTTTCCAGGTGGGATGCAGGAGTAAGGAAAGAAACCTTACAACAGTAAGGTTGACTGTTTTAGTCAAGGTACAGGACTCAGGTTTATTAATACCCAGTCATATATGTGCTCAGTAAGCCAAACCTGCATCCATATCTACCATCTTTACAATCAAATGAGTGTATAGCTTTAAAAGTTTAATCTTTTATTCAAATGCATGAAAACCGACATTTTTCAAGTTTTTAGAATGATGCTTTTTGCTGCTTGGATATCTGCAACTCAGGGCTATTATAATGTATTGTAGTTCTTACTCTACACTATAAATGTCAATGAAAGCTTTAACAATAATTTGCAAGTAATAACCAGTAATTTTTCTATAAGTGAAATGGAATGTGAACTCTGTTAATATTCTTCTAACATTGTTTAAAATCTAATAAAAGTGAATAAAATAACTCTTGAAGGTGTTGCTGGAGTCTTGCAAGGACCATATGTTTCCTGACTCTTTAATGTATCATTTGAGTAGGACATACAGGAAGAATGTCGGTTACTGATCAGATCTATGGGTCCTGTTTCCAGCTATGGAGACTGAAAGCCATGATGGATACAATAAATCTGTGTGAATCATCTAGTGAGTGATGCAAGTGGATTGCTTGGCGAATGAGAGCCTATAATACAGCAGAACTACACCTCTGATGATTTAAGGCAGGAAGTTGCCTGAACAGTTGTGGCTTCTCTCAGGTTTTTCAGTGTTATATAGTTTTACGTGTCTTACGTAAAAGCTAAAATAAGAATTATTTGTATTATATGTTGTATAGATTTGTCTAGCTCTTTACAGATAATTACCAAATTGCCATTTTTTCCCATGATAAAGAATAGTCTATTTCTAGTAGCCATTGTTTTTGAGGATGAACAAAAAATGGTACTGTTTATGAGTAAATTCTTTCTTTAGACAGGCGAATGGTTTCCTGTCCCACTGAAAGCTGCATGTACTTACTGAGCTGATTTCATATTCTAGATAAATAGTTATGAATGCCAGAGTCCATATGCAATCTTTGGCTGTGGGTTAGTAGTTAGTTCTCTTTACTGAAAATAAGTCCCTTGAAAATTTGATATGATAATTTATTTACATTGTGGATCAAGCATGAGAATTAATCAAAGGAATGGTAGAAATTCAGCATCAAATTAAGCTTATGGGTCTTATGAGAGGCAGGCCAGTTAGGGCTGAAAAATCATTACTTTTGCTTTGCATTAATTCCATGTTTGATCTTACTGCTAATAAATTGCGTTCAAGAAACTGTTGCAATGATTACATTTATTTATGCTATATTTAATTAAAAACTACAGAGCTTATATGGACTTAAAGGTGTGCTGCAGATTTTCTTGAGGTTTATGAGCAAGGTTTCACCTTAGATCTGTTTGACTGGAAAAGCTGTCAATGTCTGCTAGGCCAAATTTAACTACATACAAACTTACGTTAACTGTAAGTGGTTCAGTTTATTACTTTTAAGTATTCTTTTGATACTCCTATCTTTGTGCAAAGCAGCAGAATATAGGTAATTATTCTTTTTTTTTTTTTTTTTAGAAGCATAGGGTGCTAAGTTCTAAGAGCAGCAGAACAAATGAACCTGGAATTCCAAGGGATTTGTAATTGACAGCTGACTAATCTTATTAAAACTGCAATGTATAGTATGTGTTAAACACCAGCAAATCTACAAAGGATGGAAGTCATCCCTGCAGAATGGGTTCTCTGGTGTCTGATAGGCCAACAAACTTGGTTGAAGCTTTCTTATGGTTTGAATATTTGTAAAACATAAGAACAGCTAGTCTGCATTAGACCAGAGGTTAGTCTGAAATAGTATCCTGTCTCTTAGAGTGGTGAAAAGCAAATGGTTAGAGAAGATAATAGGCATTGGGTGAGCATTGGGTGAAATTTCAGTTCAGGGACTTTGAACTAGAGATGGTTGCACTTGATCACGCATGCATTGCCTCTCCCCCTCTCTAATACTGTCTTACAGAACTGAGTCTTTGAACCCGTGCGGGTCTTTAGCATTTGCCATGTCCTGCAGCCAGGAGTAGCACACCTTACCCTTTTGTTGTATGAGGAGCAAACTCATCTTTTCTTTGCTTCAATTTCCTGACTTCCTTCTTCCATGTGTGGGGTTTTTTTTTTCCTCTCTCTCTCTCTCTGTTTTTTTTTTGGTTTTTTTTGTTTTTTTAAAAACTAGTGTGTCTGATCAGGGTTGAGCATTGCATCACATTGCATTATTTTTCTCAGCAGGAGCACTAACAGCGTCTGTCATCTCTGTGCCTTCCATAGAACTTACAGGAATTTAGTATATTTGAGACTTTGACACCACTATCAAATGTCTTTGAAATTACCAAATAGCTTTAAAAGTTGGAGGGAAGGGGGAGGACAGACAGACCAGTGGGCAGAGCATGCCTGCGGGGGGAACACAGGAAGCTGCCCTTCTTGATAGCTGCTGCTACCAAGAGTTAATAGAATGGTTGGCCCAGACACAAGCGTGTAGCTAGAGCTGGAGCCTGGTGCTGGGCCTCCTTAGGACCACGCAGCTCTACAGAGCACCACAGCTCTGGCTTGCTCCAGAGTAATGTTACTGCATAGCCAATGCTGTCCATGCTTCTTGATCAACCCCAGTGGCAAGCCATATGGAGAGTGCACCTGCATTACAGCATCACTTCATCACTTTTGTCCCAGTTTTTGCTTTCTACACGAACTGTGATAAGCTTGAGAAACCAAAAAGGTGCAGCTGGGATTTTCATAGAAGCCATGCTTCGTTTGGCTCGGGGATGAGCACTGTGATACATCCCGCTCTCTAGCTTTTGTAAAAAAAGGGTTGCCTCTCAGCACATTTCTGCTTACCCTTTCCTGATTTACATGGTGATGTGCTCTTCACTCTGCCCACTTTTACTACCACCAGTGTAGATCTAACATATTATGGTTCATAAAACAGCAAGCAACAAGGTGACAATGACAGACAACAAACTCAGGATGTTTTGTTTGTTTGCTTTGGTACACATGAATTGAAGTCAGATCCAAATTGAGATTGTCTTGAGTGAAAGATAATCTGGGGGGGAAGCTGATCGTTCACATATAGAGAAAATTGCCATGTGAGAGAAAATAACTTTTTTCAAAAGTACAGTGCATACAGTACAAATACTGTACTTGGAAGGTGTCTTGGAAGTTCATCTAGCCTCCATATGATTTCAGATTTTATGTGCCCTTTTTCCTATTACTATATACACCCCTTTTTACTAGATATTATTAATTTCCAGGAAAAAAATGATTGTTATCTCCCTTACTCAAATGAAATATTAGATAGAGTTCCTGAGTACAATGCAGTTGTTAGCCATCAGTGTTCTGGCAAAATTTAGTCTGGTGATTAAACAACACCTGGGTTCTGGGACACCTTCGTTTCTAGACCATTGATAAGTCATTCCCATCATCCATTTCTTGTGTCTGAGTAGAGGAAATGGTTTTCATGTCTCAGCGATAATCTTAAATCATTTCAGATTCAAGGACAGGTCTGTGAAGGTGTCATGGATAGTGTGCTTTTTTTGTTTTCTGTTTCACCATTTCCTATATGGCCAATGCCAGTCTGCTGGCAAGTACTGAAACCACGATAGTTTACAGATATGCATTTCTGCAGTAATTGAAATAAATTTGAAGAAGGTCATTTGACCGAAATTCCACAAGTATTTGTTAATATGCATGGCTTAGGCTACTGATTTAACAAACCCTGCTTCTTCATCCACAAAGCTATGTTGCATGACTGTGAAATTGTAATGAGAGAAACTTTTTCTTTCAGTAGACATATCACTAGATGTTTTACTTTCTCAAGACTTTATAAGGAATGATACAGACTTTGATTGTGTACTTTATGGTTTTGTTCTTCGCAAGCTCATTCTTTTAGCTGTCCTAATTTTCATGTGGCATTCAGTTTATTTCTTTCTTAAGATTTGAGGTAGTTTTTATACTTGGTAAAAGTCTGCTAAGAAAACTGTGTCATGGAGTGTAAAAAAATCAAAACCCAAAAGCCTGAAAAAAGAGGTGCTAGCATTACTTTAGTAAGTGAGAGTGCTGGTTAAGTTTCAAACTGTTCTAATTTCTTTGAAGGTGCATTTAAGTATTTCCCAGATTCAGTCTATAGTTACGCCCTATAGTGAGTCTGGCAGCACAAAATTCCGGAATTCTTGAATTCTGAATGTAACAATATTGAGGATACTTTAGTGAACCTGAAATACAATTGAGGTTTTGTGATGGTTTGAAGAAACATACCAGAAGAAAGTGAAAATGTTATAGCTGTAGTTCAGGGGCACTGGGGACACGAAGCATGAGCTGACTGCACTTGGTGTACATACTGCACTTACGATATGCATTTAAAACTGTGCATGAACCTTCAGTGGGCATTGAGAAACATAACTGGAGAAGATTTATTTTACTGAGTTATGTTTAGCAGACAGCTTTCTGTATTTTTAAATAAACATTCTCACCCACCTGTGGATGCGAGGAGCCGTCATTATCATCACTCTGTTGCCATGCTGTCATTCATATTCTTTTGTCATCTGATGCAAAATAATAAATAGCTTTTAAAGTGTGTTTTCTGTTAAATAGGAAAGAGTTACTCTAGCTGACAGGGTTCGGACATGTGCCAGGTGTTAACCATGGACAGTGAAGCTGGAGCTTTTGGTCTTTGATTCCTGTATGGGAGTGGTTCGCTGACTTGCACAGAGCCTTTTGTGATTATCTTGTGATTTAACTAGCTTTTAAGAAGATTCCATTCCAGGCATAAACAGTTCTACCAGATGGTTTTTGTGATCAAAAAAGCTATCCCCACTTCCTCATTAGATTCCTATAGCTCTTCCGGGAAACATAGACAGCAGGATGTGAGAGAATACACTTGTTTTCTAATGTGTTATGGAGAACATTTGTGTTACGGAAACATATAATGTTATGTAGAAAAAAATGGAAATAGTTTCAATAAGCTCCAAATACAACTTTATAGATTTCACTTCTCTAGTCAGGTTGGCTTAGTGTAAAGTTGATCCCTCTTTGGAGCATAGCTTCTTTTCAGTTGTTTTGATTTACTGTATTTCATATGTTGCTTGAGCAATCGGAGCTCTCTTCAACTTCGAAATTTTCTTTAAAGTGCATTTGGTCCTTGTAATGTTTGCATCAGCTTATGGGAGTTGAATGTCTGCATGTCCAAAGAATTACTCTCCATTCCTCTTGGTTTCCTGCCCTACCTCCATTTTTTATAGCTAGGCCTACTCCTTGACATCTTATTCAGTTGACTACTAAATGCAAAATGACCATTCTTTGTTAATTTTATATGTTTTTCCCTTCATTCAGTGGTGTTCTTACCGCCAAAACCATTGTTACTGAAGTCACTAGGGAGCCTTGAAATGACTTGTGCTTTTCGCAAATCTCCCTGTTGCTTTCATTGAGTAATAGAATAAGTGCTCAAAATTCCCACTCTTTTTGATAGGTTTTCACATTTTAACTGTTGAATGAAAGATTAGCGGAAAAAAAATGCTGAAAAATAGACATTCTTCTGGTAAGATAATGCTTTTGGAATACAGAAGGATTCTGTCTTTAGTCAGTCAGAATCTAAATTTTGAATTTTGAACAAAATGGAAGGAGAAAAGAGAGGAACTATCTGGCTCGCCTAAATCTATAATCTGTTTATGCCTATTGAGTGGTCCAGTGTGTGAAATGAAATGGTACAACCAGATGGACCATATCTCCAGGAATTGTTGTATACCTGTAGTAAGGCACAAAGATAATGTTTTAAAATAGTTATGCAACTTCTGATTACAAAATCATGACTGATTGAAATAGGTTTTGAGACCAGAGGCTAACAGTGAATTGGGAAGACTTAACTCTCTGCCCACTCAGCAGTAAAATCATCATATTCTAGAATGAGGCTGCGAGCTGTGCCCAGTGTGCATATAAATTATATTCTGTGTTAAATGTCAGAGTTCCTCAAATAAGTTTAAATAACTAAATGTCACTGATACCTCATGAAAAACAGTGATCAGGCTTTGGATCTCTGCTGTTAAGACCCTCCTCATTGAGTGAGGTGTAGCTATGTGACCTAGAGGCTGGTTGTGCTCATAGCGTCTTACATTGTCAACTGTCTTCATGTTTGCCATTCATAAGCCAGACTCATTTGAGAAGCTGATGCAGGGCTAATCTGACAGTACCTCACTTTTCCTGATATCCCAGATCCTTTCAGCAATTAAGACATCTTCAGCGCCCTACCATCTTGGTGGGTTACCTTTCCTACTGTGTGAGCAGAGATGAAATCACCTAATGCTTGGTCTGTCAGCATAGCCTGGTAAAGTTAACCTTTACCAAACCAAAAAGCCTGGCTGTGTGGGTAGACTTGTAGTTATGGTAGGCACCTGCTTCTACTGTACTCTGTTGCAGAGTACAAGGCTTCTAGGAAGAGAAGTTAGTAGAGAAAATGAAATGCCATTTTCTTTCAGATCAGCATGGTGCGATGGCACCAGTACCAGAACACAAACCTCTGTGCTGTTACTGAGAGCTTTGCAGGTGATAAAGGAAGATTAAGCTAGCAAGAAGTCCCGATGCAGATGGGCAGGGTATCCTATCAGAGTGATATTTGTCAAAGGAATTGATTAAAGTTACTTTAAACAGCTTTGGTACAATTCACCAACAGAAATTTTATCTGTATGTGTCATCAAACTAAACTGTCCGTTTCTCTTAAATGTGATATTATATGTCACAGTTTAAATAATTGTAAATTGTAAGGAAATAAGTAAAAGCTGTGGCTAATTAAATGAACAGGAAAACCTGCAAAAGACAAAATCATTAAATAAATGTTTCAGACAAGATTTAGGTTGCCCTGCTGTGATTGACCCGACTGCTGCTAATGGATCCATATATACTCAGATGCTCTACTCATCTATTCTACGAAAGGCTAGAAACAAAAAGTTCCTGTTAGGTACTGAACGTTTGCTATAACATGAATGTCACCCAGAATTAACTACAGGCAAATGCTAGTAGTACTAGGAAGGCAATTAAAAGAAAACTTGTGTAGAAGCTTGTGTAGAATCAGGAGGTTTTATACTGCATTTTTAGAGAAGTCTGATGTATCCATTCAGTCCAAAAAGGATTAATTTAACTGTCTTACTCTGGAATTGAAATGTTACTTATATAATTTGAAAACAATTATATGCTCTTATGTTACTTGGCTGATACAAATATTGTGCAGCTAATTTTTTTAAATTTTTCTGCTTAGTAGTTGTAGTAACATAAATTTTCCAGCATGCTTATTACCTGGGAATTTTCATTATAATAATTTTGTTTCATTTCATACATAAATTTCATGTTTCATATATTGTAAGTGTAGAGCAACAGGGAAAACTACAATGGGATGCATGTAGTTCTGTAAAGGCTAATTCTTAAAAACAGATTTAGGAACTATAGATTCCTAGTTATCAGGTCGGCTATCAGCTTTTGGTGTGCCATCATACCTGATGATTTCTGATTACTACTGTAAAACCAGGAGTTGTATGTTATTACAGCAACATACAAGAGTTGTTATGTTAGTTCCTGACTAAATTTTCAGTTACAACTGAAATCTCAGTTTTGACAGCTCTAGAGTTTCCCTGCAGAGCTGAGACTTGAAAGGTGCATGGCCCAGGAGGACAGCATCTTAACAGCCAGAGTTTTGGAATCTGTTGGGAAAACACTGGGCAAATTCAGAGATTAGGGTTAAGCCCAAAATAAAATACTGGAAATGCCTTCCTTGTAACAGTCGTCTCTCCTTACATGTTTTGTATGTATGTGTTAAATTAGGAGTACAGAGTTGAACTTTTAAGAAAACTTGGGTTAAAAATACAGTCACAATACAGTCATAAAAAACCACAGGTGACTTCTGAGCCAGCTGAGTGTTGTAAGTGCTTCCACTCTGGTAGCAGATGGTGCAATCTATGAAGGCCACTTGGGTCTTCAACAAAGCTACTCTTGTTAACTGAATGAATGTGAAAGCTCTTTTGCAGAACAATGTCCTTTGAGTAATAGAAATTTAGTGCATATACTCTGTTGAAATATGTGCCATATTTAGCTCTGTAAAAACAGGAGTATCTGTATTATATAACCAGCTCCCTTAATTCTGTGGCTATGCTTGTGCAGATACAGTTGTTTCCCGTGTTCTTGTCAAGCTTGGGAGATGGCAGAACTGATCCCCTCTCTCCCTCAGGCTCCCGAGACATTTCTGCTGTTTCAGCTCTGTAAGCTGCTGATTTTTTTGCTGTGCGGTAGCCACAAGAGGGCAGAGGTACCTAATATTGTGCGTAGTCACTAGTCATAGTACGCTGCACACAGTGTGCGATATTGCTGGTAGCAGTATCTTCGTTCAGCTCTGTTGGAGAGCTTGCAGCGTGTAGCTGGATTAAGGTCGGTGGTGCATCCTGTTGATGTAAAAGTAATTGAATTAATCTCTAATTGTTATCTGTACCTGTGGTAATGAATCATGGTAACTATATTAGTATAAAATGTAATTCTTTTTTGTTTTGTGTTATTTTCTACTTACATGTTTAAAGACTAGCATGTTCTCGTAACAGTAAGGCAGAGAAGCCACTTCTGGGTTTCCTAAGTTGGTTTGTCATGCATAACTGCTTTCCAGGGTGTTAGGGTGTTGACCTAAAACTACAGATTAGTTGCTGTCTTGCTTCCCTTCTGGCTGGTTTTCTATCTACACTTCTGCAGCTTCAACTTTCTTGGCAAGGGAGAGGCATTCTCCTAATAGTTCATTATGTAGTTTATTGTTTCTCCCTGGCATTGTACTGAATAAGTAATAACCACTGATTAGTAAATGCTCAGTTAGAATGCTAAGGAATATTTGAGAGAGAGAACTAGCTCATAAAAAGGAAAAGCTTTCAAACTAATAGGATGGCATTACAGACAATTACTTATGGTTTGATGATTGCATGGTGGATTTAGAGTTTTGCTCTAGTCTGTAGCTCTGGATTCTGTTCTGACTTTTCTATTAACTTAGAATGTGTGCTTGGACAAGTCACTTTATTGTTTTTAATCTTCATTATGTTACATGTGAAATTTTGCAGTGCTGCCCAGGGTTATTAAATAGTCTAGTGTCTACTGTGGAATGTTTTGCCATAGGAAATTGTTGAGCCTAAAACATAACAAGATTTTAAAAGGAGTGGGACAGTTGTATGGGAAGCAGAATGACCCAAGGATGAAATAGTTACTGATAAAATAAGAAAATTTTGTTAAATTTGTTTTAGGGTTTAAGCTCGTCTCTGCCTGTAGGGAATTGGAAGGATTGTACATGGAGAAACAGCAACCCTACAGCTTCATAATACAGAAACTTTCTCTGAAGCATTCATTGTTTGTCACTAAGCTGCGTGATCATATTCTTGCACTGATTTGTAATGAAACACCTTGTGATTGATGTGTCTCTGAAACTTAAACTCAAACAAGCAATCCTGAGCCATGCGAACATAAAAAGTGATGAACTATACAGCTAAAAGATTCACTTACTGTGTTGGTATTCAGTAAACAAGAAGAGGTGAATTATTGTTTTCCTCTTCTATTCTTTGATCAGTGCTGCTTTTCAATCTGACGCAGTAAATGACACTCATTCAGTGGTCCTTAGCTATTGTAAATTACACTGGTTTTACTGTATACTAAATAATGTATGCAAATGCTTTTATTTTTCCTTCTGGATCTTGTAATTTAGTAAATGATCTGTGCATTGAAAATGTTATTACTTTTTTTTTTCCCTGGCATTCTCAACATGTGCAAGACAGGGAGTAATGGTGGTGGAGCTATTTGCTTTTTTACTTTCCGGAAAGACAAGCGGCTTACTCATGTGTCAGCAGTGTGCCCTGGCAGCCAAAA
>NW_009225235.1:0-2688 GCF_000690835.1 Fulmarus glacialis
ATGCGGCAGTCGGGAGAGGGCAGGAGGGAGCCAGCCACACCCTGCCTGCATCCCGCTGCCAGCTGGTTTTCAACGAGCAGGAACCTGCCAGCCCATGTTACATGCCCCGTGGGTCCGCCCACACCGGCTCCCTGTAAAGCCCATCCATCGCTCCTGGGCATACCTACGGCTGTCAGAGCCCAGCCCACCGCAGCAGAGGAACGTGGGGTGGGATGCAGGGGCGGCTGGGTAAGATGGTCCCACCAGAGCTGCACAGCCGGGACGTTCCCCCCAGGAGTGTCCTGAGCACTGGGTCCAGGCCGATACCTGAGGAGCAGATACTGGATGTCAAGGTGCGTGAGCATGCACCTGCAGTGCACCAAGGCCAGTGCCTTGTCCCGGGCATGGCCAACATCAGCAGTTGGGTGAGCCCTGTCCACTGTCCCCAACAGTCTCACCTGAGCAGCAGCACACAGCCACCCACCAGCGAGTAGGCCAGCAGCGTGCCAATGGACATCATGTCAACCAGGGCTTTCAGGTCAAAGAGGAGGGCCAGGAGAGCTGTGGGGATGAGAAGCCCTTTCAGCCTCCCAGCAGAGCTGGCACTGCTGCTGTGCCCATCTCAGCCGTGCTCCCTGACACCCGCTGCAGCAGGACTCAAGCACCTCGATGAGCTGGTGATGCTTCGGTCACTAGTGCAAAGCATCCTGCCACCTCCTGCCTGGCAGCTCAGAGGCTGAACTGGTGTCTGGGACAGCATCAAGGCCAAACAGCCCTCACTCACAGCGAGGAGACCTCTCTCTGGGTGGAGAGATACTGCTCAAACAGCTACTGGCAAGCTAGGGGGTCTGTGTTGTCCTGCTGGAAGAGGACATCCACCAAGCCCTGCTCAAGGTTAAGGGGTAACCCAATCACTCACCCACCTGCCACTCCTCCAGACACCAGCGTTGCCACCACTGGGCACTGACGGCGACTAACTTTGGCCAGAGGTTTGAAGAGGAGCCCATCTCGAGCCATTGCATACAGGATCCGTGGCATGGGGAACATGGAGCCCAGGAGGCTGCAGAGAGGGGAGGAGATGGGGAAGAAGAGGGCAGGAATCCAGGAAGTGCCATCCTGCCTTTTGCTCCTCCTTGGGTGCCAAGGGTGCTCCCATTCATCTGGGCGGTCCATGACCTTCTCAAGACCATGTTGACAAGACCATCACCTCCCTCACCAGTGAGGGAGGGACTGTATCAGGGAAGTGATGTCTGCAGGTCACCGGGAGCCCTGTACACACTGAGACACCCCAGCCTGCTCCTGCGGTCACAGTGCCACCAAGCACCTGACCACCTCCTCCAGCTTTGGGCTATAAGTGGCATACCAAGGGGGTTGGTTGCTCTCCTTGATCAGGAGGGGCCAGGCTGGGAGCAACAGGGTTTGTGAGGAAGGGCTGAGGGATTTTGGCCAAGCAGGGCAATCAGAAGGAAGGGGTTGGGGATAGCTCCTGCATGTGTTATAGCTCCAGTGCAACCTGCTCTGAGCCACAGAGCTGCCGTTGGGGGCTGCCCCTCACCTGGTCGTCAGGGCGCAGAGTGACCCCACAGCCACAGCATGCTTTGCGCTGCCCCAGCCAACATATTCAAAAGCCGCTGGGAGCGGGCTCATGGCGTCCAGGAGGTAGTAGGGCATCATCAGGGTGAGGGAAGCAGACACCCCAAAGTACGCGAGGAAGCAGATGAGGAGGGAGAGGACAATGCCTATGGGGATGGATCTCTGCGGGTCCCTCACTTCTTCCCCTGGGGAAGACAAGCTCAGCTGTAAAAACAGATGCTCATTTAATATCCTATGTCCTCTCACAAGAGGGGACACAGAGGCCTTCTAGCAAGGACCACTAGACCTCCTGGGCTCCAGGGTTATGGCGATAGGGACTGTCTCTGCTTCAGGATTAGCCCAGTCATACCACATGGACTCTTATAGTTCTCCTCTGAGCACAGAGGGCAGGAGAGAGCAGCTGCGGCACAGAGCCGGCAATGTGCCGGTTCCCAGCCCAGCCCTACACCAGCTCCCGGGGTTGTGGGGAGAATCACTGCCACAGCCCCCCATCCTGCAGGGGAGGGTCCCACCGGAATCTCTCCTTGCCTCACTTACCCATGGTAGCGATGCAGTCAAATCCAACAAAGGCATAGAAACAGGTAGAGGCTCCAGCCAAGGTCCCGGTGAAACCATAGGGCATGAAGCCTCCCACCCCAAAGGCACTGGTCATGTTTTCATCCTCGGACTGATTCCTGGGAGGAGGAGGAAGACTCAGGCAGTGAAGAGGGGTCAGTGCAATGGGGTCCCAGGATCGGCCAGGCTAAACAGCCCATCCAACCTGCTCACCCCTCCAGTATCAACCCAGCAGGGCTTCGGACTTTGGCTCTTTGATGCATTGCCAACAGGGCAGCGAGAAATGGGAGAAAGTGGGATTTCCTGGGATAAAGCATTAGGGGGGTGACCCAGCCATCCCCATCGCCCTCTGAAGGCAGCCCAGGCAGAGCAGCCCCCCTCATACCCAGCCTCATGGGCAGCTGCCCGTGGCAAGGTCATCCTCCCCAAGCTTCCAGTTGCTCAGGTCACCTTTGATGAAGCCACTCACTGTGACGAAGAGCAGTACAAGCACGTTGAGAGCTGTGAAGGCTTTGTTGACTGTGGTGGACTCCTTCACTCCAAAGGAAAGAAGCCCTGGGG
>NW_009225235.1:2707-6704 GCF_000690835.1 Fulmarus glacialis
AACCCGGTGCGCCCCCCCTGGCCAGCACCAGTCCCAGGGTAGACATGACTGGGGAGGGTGGAAAAGGGGGGACAGTGGTAGAGTCAGGAGGATCTGCAGATTTCCCCATATTATATTCCCCATTCTTTGCTCAGGGAAATGGAAAAGCCTCAGAGGGGTCAGCACCACCCTGAAGAGCTCATGGTGGGGTGAGGAGCTCATCCTACATGATGGAGGGTGGCACGGGGGGAGGCATCCTACCTGCTAGCAGGACCACCAGGCCAGCAGCAAAGGCATCGGGGTGCTCTGCCAGCCCCACAGAGCTCATGGCTGCGTGAGCACCCAAAAACTTCCCCATCTTCTTGCCGAGGAGCTGGTCAAAGGTAGCGCTCCAGGCCCGGGCAACGCTGGCGGTACCTGGGGAGAGGTGGCAGCTGGGGCAGCGATGGTGGGGTCTAGGAATGACACCCAGCAAAGCCACCAATGCAAAGCAAAGATGGAGGGATCAAAAGAGCCTTATACCGATGACATAGGACAGCAGCAGATTCCACCCAGCGATGAACGCCCACAGCTCGCCCACTGTCACGTAGCTGTAGAGATAGGCGGACCCGGCCAGGGGCACACGGGGCCCGGATTCAGCATAGACCAGCCCTGCCAGAGCAGACACCACGGCTGCAATCAGGAAAGCAAGGATGATGCTTGGGCCAGAGCTGGTCTTAGCCACTTCCCCTGCCAGGACGTAGACGCCAGCCCCTAGCGTGCTGCCCACTCCCAAGGCGACGAGGTCCACGGTGGAGAGGCAGCGGCGAAGGCTGGAGCCCTCCGAGCTGGCTGGGACTTGCTTTCTGCGGGAAAGCATCTTTGAAACAGAGCGCAGGCAGCCCCAGCACAGCACCTGCGGGAGAGGAAAGCAGCAGGCATGAGGATGCTGCTGCCCCACGGGCACTGCCCCGAGGATGTGACCCAAACCCAGCCTAAACATTTTACTTGCAGCTCCCACCCTCCACACGATGCTTTCTGGACCCCCTGGGTGCTGCCTGTTTCCTGGCTCTGCCAGAAAAGCAGCCCGTTTTGGAGCAAGATGGGGCTAAAGTGGCTGCGTTGTGCTCTCATCCCCAGTGAGAAGTGAAGCAATGCATGACTGGGGTTTGCTGGGCTCTGTCCAATTCATGCTACAGTGAGAGGGGACAAGGACACCTGCTTGTCCCCCTGCCAGCTTAGAAAGTCCTATTGCTCCAGCAGCATCCCCAGCAGGGATGCACAGCCAGCATTTTCCCAGCTTTGACACCGACCCTATTTGAAATGCAGAAACCATGCCAGAGAAGGAGGGATGAGAGATGCTCTGCTCCTGGAGCAGCCGTTGGCCTTGAAGTGCACCAGGAAGGACCCATCTGCTCAGCTGAAGATGCTCCCACAGCACCCGTAACTGTGGGTCAATGGCACAGCTCAAACAGAGACTGGGTCCCCTGGGCCATCAGCCTGTACACTAATGCTGTGGCTTGCTCAGGTCACAGATGGATCCCAGCCCAGCAGAAACCCCGAACTGTGTGATATTTGTGCTTGGGGCAAGTGAAGTGTTTGATATGGCATGCCTGCAATTTGTGTGCCTTCCCCCATCCTGCCCGTCCTTCCCCAAGAGCTCCCAGGACTGGAGGAAGGGGGGCTGCATGCCTCCACATCCGCATGGACCTCCAGGTTACCCCACAGCGAAGTCCATGCTCCACATTTCAAATCCCATAATCTGCTACTTACAGGGCCAGGGAGCTGGCTGGAAACCCTGCCCTCCGGCACGTCCCAGCAGCACCGAGGATCACAGGGCCATGCGGTCCCTGCTGTGGCGTGGAGCCCAGAGGGGACAGGGCAGTGCCCAGCACCCTGACCCACAGGATGGGGTGCTGTAAGCCCTTGTGGCACAGAGAGCCCCAACCTTCAGAACTGCTGTGTCTCCTGGGAGCTGGAGAGCTGCTGCCCAAGGCCAGGCCAGCTGGGGCTGCCTTCC
Organism: Fulmarus glacialis; assembly: GCF_000690835.1. Classification (NCBI taxonomy): domain Eukaryota; kingdom Metazoa; phylum Chordata; class Aves; order Procellariiformes; family Procellariidae; genus Fulmarus; species Fulmarus glacialis. The sequence continues at coordinate 4,686 of NW_009225235.1, forward strand.
CACCCCCCAGCAGCACCCACCCGCTGCATAACACCAGCCCCAACCAGGGCATCTCGCCCTGATGATTTTCCCTTCTGCAAACAAACTACTTACTCCAGCCATCCTTTGGGCAAACTGCTCCAGCTGTGAACTGACGGGGAGGGTGAGCACCAGGCAGCCCCGGTTACACTCTCCCCTTAAATCCCTTTCGGGAGCCCCCTGGCCCTCCCCCGCTGACCACCGCTCCAGGCTGCACAATGGGAAATCTATGCAGAAATATTTTTCCCACAACGCCTTCCAAATCATACACACAAGCCTGCAATGCTAATAGGCTCACAGGCATTACTGAGGGAGTTTAATGAACATTTCAAAGTTGCCTGTGCAGGTGGAAGGGGGAACCCCTTCCCTCTGTCCCTGCACCCTCACACCAGGACCTTCATCTCAATCTATGGAGCAGGTTTTAGAGGAAATCCAGGCAGAAAGGAGCAGAAACATGGCCAGGTCAGGATGCAGGGGTGCATGCACCTACAGCTGAGACTGTACCTGGGCAACACAGAGGGAGGTGAGCAGGTCCAAGAACTGACTGCAGCAGCAAGGCAGAGGAGCACAGACCCAGCTCCATGGGGTGTTTGCAGCAGCACATCCAGCTGTAGCTCCCAGAAGCAAAGTCCTGAGACTGCCTGCACTTCCCCAGTATTTGGGCACCAAGACCCCAGTTGCTGCCCACACCTTGTCACAGCCCCATTGCAGAAACAGCAGTCTTAGATGAGGAAGAGAAGTACCCAATCAGCCCAAGTACAGCTTATAGCAGAGCAGGCAGCAGCACATCCATCACTGACCCATCCAGCCTTGCCCTGGGAGCAGGGCTGAGGCTGCAGCTCTCAGTCCAGGCAATGCCTGCCCCTGCTCCATTCCAGCCCCCAGGCTCCCCAGCTCCTGTCCTGGCTAGGGGGGTTGCAAGGGGCAACAAGACCTGAGTGTTCCTCTCCTCCATAAGGAATTAAATGGGCACCAGGAATGACCCTGACACAGTACCTCCCTCCTGGGGTACAGCCCACAAGGGCCAAGCAGTAGAGCACAAGCAGGGACTGGGGTGAGTCCAGGGCTGGGCTTAAATGGGGGCCCAGGGCTGTGTGGGTGGGGGCCCCAGGTGAGGCTGCTCAGAGCCAGTAAGGCATATAAGTGCCCTCAGGCTCCAGCACAGCTGTTCTGTAGGGCTGCTCCTAGCAGGGAGAGGACATGGGGGAAGTTGTGGTGTGACCTGGCTGGTCTTCAGCACCTTAGGAGAAGAAGACCAAGTCTGGGGCTCTGAGGAGAGGCTGGGAGCTGGTATTTTGGGGTGAGGAACTAACTTTCATTTTGTTGTAGACAGTGTTCAGGCTGAGTCTGCTTACAGTATTTAGGGACATAAATCTCTTAGGTTGTGTAGTTCAGCACATCCTTCAGCTTGTAAGGAGCAGAGGAAGGGGATATCAGCCATGCAGGAACAAAGCAAAGAAGGATCTAGAGCACCTAAAGCATAGGTATATGCTCTAACAATAAGGCTGCCCTATCCTAGCTGTATGGGGCAGCCCCATGTCCCCAGTGCACCCTGTGAGCTGCTGGACTAGCACCTCTGGGGCAGGGGGCTCAGCACACCATGACACAGCCAGGGGCACTGGGAGAAGAGCAGGGCTGTTGTCCTGCATTGCAGCACAGGGTGAACAAAGCTGTGCTTGTCACCCACGCTCACATGAGTGAGGTCTCAGACACCAACGCCAGCCCGAGGGAATATTGCCCTGAGGGACCAACAGGGCACAAAGGAGCAACCGGTGCTAGCTGGCCATGAGGGTCTCTCCCTCTCAGGGTGCCTCCAGTTCCCAGGGGGGCACAGCCCTGTGGCTGCACGCCACATGTGACATGTGACACCCAACCTGGGGTCCCTGCTGCCCAGGACTACCATCTCCCAGGACAGGCAGGGCTGAGCAGCTCAAGCTGCCCTGCAGCCCCAGAGAGATGCTCTAGCCAGCGGCTAACCCGCTACACCCCCGGCGTCGGTGG
>NW_009225235.1:6746-7611 GCF_000690835.1 Fulmarus glacialis
TTCAACATCTCAAGGGGGCCCTTGGTTTTATCTGCTCCTGCTGGCATCAGCCAGAGCACAGACACCACTGCCCCTGGCTCCTGGGGAGCCCTGCCAGTTCCTCCAGCCCTTCTGCAACTTCTGTGCTGGCTGAGGCAAAGGGTGGTAAAGAAGGAGCAGGGTTAACCTGGGTGACACAGGGAAGGAAATGGCCTCGGGGTACTGCAGGCAGCGGTACAGCCTGCCAGGAGCATCTCGGAGAGACTGGGCCTGCATCTCCACCCACGGCTGAGCTGCAAGGTCTTCTTGTCCCTGTCTGCAGCATGGGAGGGAAGGCTGGGGGGGCCAGCGAGCTGCCTCTCCCCAGCTCCCTGGGCCAGCTTGGCTCCTGCCCCACAGATGCTCCTTGCAGAGCCCTGCTCAGCACCTTCCCCCTTAAGCAGGATGTTGGGAGGCTAACCCCCCCAACCCCCGCTTGGCTTTTCCAGAGAAAGTCAGGGATGGATGTTTCCCAACCATGAGCAGGGAAGGGGGTGATTTGGTGCGGGCAGAGGTGGCTGGTGGCAGGACCAGCCCAGGAGGCAGCGGGGTACCCCACACCCCGGTGTTCACCAGGAAACCAGGGCTGGGGGGGACGGAAGGGGGTGAAATTTCCGCAGTTGAAGTGCAATCACCATTACCGCCTTGCACTGTGCGCGTCACCGCTGCTGGCACGCAGCCCCTGCACACACCAGTGGGGCTTTTCTGCTGAGTGACCCCCTTCTCCACACCCTGACAGGGGCAGGGTGCTTCTGCGGGCTGCATCGGGTCCCCCTGCACTGTGGGCACCCAAAACTGAGGGGCTGAGGTCTGGCATGGCGGTGACAGTGGGAGTGCGGCCCTGACC
>NW_009225236.1:0-16842 GCF_000690835.1 Fulmarus glacialis
GCGGCTGCGTGGGGTTAAACCACAACACTTTCCAAAGTGATTTAGCCATTTAGGAGTCTAAGCCATAGCAGCTCAGCAGAATTAGGAATTTTCCATACCACAGTAAAGTATCTAGGCCTAACTGACCTAAAAGTTAAACTGATCTTGAAAATATTCTTAATTTTTAAGTAAGAATAAATATCACAGCTGTAAAAACATAATTTAGAATGATGAAGTGAAAGACCAATCAAAATAAATATACAATTACCATAAGTAAGAAAAACTATTTGAAAGCAGATTCCTCCACATGAGATTGCTTTAGGCTTCACAATACATTTTGCCAGACACATGGATTTCACTGTGTACATGAGACAACAATATTGGCTTCAGTGATTGCACAGATTTACTTCTGTTTATTCTGGATTTGTAGCTGCAATGATTGTAATGCCAACAATACAACTGTGGTTTGTGTGTTGCTTCTGAAAAAGCCCCTCAGATTTATTCATCCTTTTAATGTTATTTGACTAAGGAGTAGATTGAAGCCACTGGAATCATTACTGCATAACATCAATGAAAATCAGACTCCAGGAAAAAAACACCAGTTATTTTCTAAAATAACAAAGCAACTTTACAAAAAGCACTCAGAAGCCTGTGTTACTACTTGGATTTTATCCATTATGTCCTGACCTCTCCAGATGTAAAAAAGATAACAAGATCCTCTCTCCTGCTCCAGTGATTCATTATGGGTAAAAATGACTGAGGGACATAAGAAAGCTTTAACTTTTATTGCAGTCAGAAGAGGCCACATGATGGAGGCCTTGATTAGTCTTATCTAACTTTGAACGGGGGTAACTAAGTTAACCAGTGAGTCATCCTAACCTCCTCATATAATCTGAGGAAAAAGAAATATTCCTCCCCCAGTGAGCTGGAGTGCAAATGAGGTAACTCAGCCTGTGAAGGCACCCAGCTCTGTGAACCAGCTGTGGAAGATTCTCAGGGAACCTCAACTTGGTGTTTCAGGCTAAGTGAAATTAATTCCAGCCTAAGACCACAGCTGAAACTTTTTCTGACATCTCCTCATGGACATCTAGATGTTAGCCAAAAGACCTTTTCCAAATGTTTCCAAACCCTCTCTACCTCCTTCCACAACCAGCTAACACCACCAAATTATCACCCCACCCTTAGAAGAACACCATTTTCAGTGTTTCTTATTCTCTCATTTTTTAACATCTAAGCTACATTAGATTACAGAATGACTTGTTTTCACAGACAAGAGTCAAGAAAATTCTGGAATTCTGGCTGACCTAAAGGATGCAACTGACAACTGTGAAATTTCTAAGTCTAAGTATATTCTTAGTATTCTGTCCGTTCTTGCCCTAAGTGCTCATTTAACTAAAATGAAGGATTTGTTGCTGCAGAATACGTTGTAGTGTATAAACTGTATGTAGAAGCAGCCCATACCTGGAGCTGAAAATTGCATTTAAAACAAAACTAATAACTCTACACAACCCAAACCAAAGCATCACAAATGACTTGCACTATACACACGTTTTTCTCAAGTTTTCTCAGAAAAAAGTCTGGTTATCTCTTGAAAAAAAACAAAAAAATCCATAGTAATGGAAGTGCTTTGGCAGTATCTAGTAAAGTTAGATGCCTGCTTATTTCAAGCCAGAGGTATCAATTTGCCTTTGTTCTTCTATACTTTGTTTTTTTTTTTCCAGTTTCAGATACAATAAACTATCCATATTATGATGACTTCTTTTGAAATTAATCATTATCATGTACTGCAGGATGCTACATGCCAATTGTGTAATACAGAAAAGATAAAAAATTATGAGGCAAAGACTTCATAAATTTGCAGTGTTTATTGCTTGGGGAACACTCAGAAATCACTTAAGAAAGCAGACAATTAAGTAAACATGATTACAGTTTCTAAAAATTTAAAGCCTTGTTCTGCTTTCCAAAAGAATGTTGAAACTGAAGGGATTGCACCTGATGTAGCCCCTGCATTAAAAATAAGTTACTTCAAGAGGAAAACTTACAGCTATTATACTCATCAAAGCAAAGACAAGAATTGTCTTGTAAAGTGAACACATGTAAACCTCATCTGAAAAACCAACTACTGTTGCAAAGTTTTGCATGAAAACTGAGGTGTCTGCCCATACTCTATATTCTTGACATATGAAGTTCACAACAGCTGACATTTATAAACCATTATAAAGCTACATATTTGTACGTTCTACAATGTGAGTTCTGAAAGGGCTGTAACATAAGACAGGAAATATTTAGGCCATTTTGATATCTATAAAAGGGTAAATGATTTTACACAATGTTCTGCTGCTGCCAACTGAAATTTTAAAGATAGAGTCTGTTAAATTTCAGCAAAAGCATATTTTAATGATATATGTTGAATGTATTAAAGATATATCCTCAATTCTCTTTATGCAACGCATTACTTTGTGAGCATAATGCCTCATAACAAGCCCTCATTTGAATAAAAGGGAACTTCAGTAAGGGAAGGATGCATTTGCACATCCAACTAAGTACTACGTGACTTAGTGGAACCGACATGCTCGAAGAAGACAGGCACCAGCTGAAATACCATTCTGGACCAGAGGTGAGAGCCATAAGGGTGAAGGTGTCACCCTGACTAGCAGAACCTGCTCCACAAAGTACAGACAAGTAGTAGCATACTGCAAGTTATTATTCATCATCAATTGGTTTGCTCAGACAAATGATGTATCATGAATGATGGTCATAATTTTTTATTGATTACTATTGATACTACACTAGCTAATACTGTGTAGTCAAATGTATACATATATACACTGACTTTCTCACTGCCTGTAGAACATAAGACTCCTATTCATCAGTATTTACTGATACAGGAGTATCATATGAATGTGAGTAATGTTACAAACTGTTACTAGGTGCTAAAAGCAAAATTAGAGTAATGAACAAATTGTGTCAGTGCAAGTGCCAGAGAAACCAGGGCAAACAGAAGAAGCACATATTATGAATAAGTCTTCACAGAGCAATAAAGGACCAAAAAAGGAAGCTGAATTCTGAATTCTATTAAGAATAAAATTGGAAATAGTACTTATTGTAACTGTACCAGATAGAATTCAGAATGCGTCATTTGAAGTACCTTTGCACTGTAAAACAAACAGTTCATGCTCTAGTAAGAACTTTATTACATGTCTAGTGCATCTCCATTCCACAGAAATAAATAGCTAGCCTAGGTTATTTATGAACCCTGTTAAGACCACTCAAGAACTGGAAGATCTTGCTTTGAAAAGATTAACTAGTGTGACTTGGATAGGATTTAGACCACAATGCTTGCACTTCCTATGTAGCCAGCATTTCAGACCCAAACTATCCTCTGTTCTGTACAGGATGTGGTATCTTCACACTTCTTACTTTTGAAAATTATCTGTATTGCAAGGAAGAGATCATGAAACTGGGGATAAAACCACAATCATTTATTTAAAGGAATGAACCTCACAGCAACTTGCTTCTTGCATGAATGCTTTTTCTTGTGTCTCTAATCTGAAGTCTTTATTACACACTGTGCCCTACATCTGGGCCTCAGCAGGTTCACAGGTACAAGATAACTACAACTGGTATTTGACCTGAATAAGCTCTACAGAAACCTCATCCCAAACGAACACAAAACTCCCACATAAAAATCAAATCCAAATGGAGTAATTTAAACCTGCATTAAAACAATAATCATAAATTTCCCTTGCTTGGTAGTTTTGTTGCTGATTACAATGAGGGCAGAACTTTTTCCAATGGATTCCCCCTTTATGAACTCACATATTTTTCCCTTTTCAAATATTTTGTAAGTGTATTATATTTATTTCATGTTATAACATTGTATAATATAACTTCTGAGCTGTTTTCCTGAGTTAAGACTTTGACTGCATGCACACAAAAAAATAATCTTCCACTTGGATAGAATTACTGAGTGCATTAAAATTTGTCAAGAATTCCACTGAAACAGCTAATGGATAGTCTGGTACGGTTACAGAGACAAATGCAACACAATGATTTTTTCTTTTGCAAAGTTTACTGAAAGGAATAAAAGGAAAGAATGAGAAAGAATGATAAGCCAATAATAATGCTAACAGAAATATTACTTTCCTATAAAATTATTAAACTTCTAATAAAATTAAATCTGAGGTTTAAATGTCATATACAGCTATATACAATGCTAGTGCTATGTAAACAGCTAAACGGTGAAAAACACTTAACACACTGAAAGATATAGATTGCTAAAACTTCAACAGTTTTTAGTTTACATTTACATAGCTACCCAGAATGTATCAAATCTTATAGGAATAATTAAATACATAAAACTGTTTAAATATCACTGTAAGATAGATACACAAGCCATTCTTTAAGTGTCACCATGAAACAAATGTATTACCAAAAACTTATTTCATTTATTCACTTCTATCAATTACTACTTCTCCCTTATCTCATCTGCATCATGTCTCACTTGCATTCATTGATGCTACAATCATAATTTGGTTGGACTTGATGATCTTAAGGGTCTTTTCCAATCTAAATGATTCTATGATTCTACGGGCTGACACAGATGGTTGTGTCATCATATGGTCAGATTTAGAATTTGTCTGAGATGCTGGAACAATTGCCGTCCAGGATATTTGCAATGAGGAGAAAAAAAATTACATCTACAAGGAAAATACAGTGGAATAACATCATTAAAAACAATCTTAAATTTATGAATGTCTTCACACTTTTAATCTGATTTGTAAAATCAATATTATTCATGCTCAATCTCCTCAAAAATATTTCTGCTATCCTCTGGACAGTCAACTGTTACCCTTTGCACTGAAAAAAAAAACCCACTAAAAAAACCCTAGGGATAAACACTGTTTCTTAGCAATGAATTACTGGGTTTTTTTCTTGAACTTGAGTGATTGGAAGACAAGAAAGCTTCAACAACTAGGTAAAGAGAGAGATGCCTCATTCTAGTTTATAGAACTCGTCACGTTCCTGGGAAGTAAATATGAGAGGGACAAAGTCACTGTCGATTTTAAGGAATATCATTAAACATTCTCAGCATGCAAAGGTTAATTATTCCTATTCAATCCATGGGAAAAGTTAGACAAAGATTAATTAAATGAACGGATCTAAATGCATACATTTTGATGAAAAGTTCATGGAAAATGTGCAGCTTTTTTCACACAGAAGAGGATAAACAATAGACTCTCTTCTACAGTGCCGCACACTTGCAAAAAACAATGCTGTGTTTTCTAAACAGTTAATCAACCTCATATAAGTTTAACAAATACTTCTGAAATCAGACTTACATATGTAAAGCAAAAGCCTAATCCTGCAAATACTTCCATGCAAGAATTATTTATTCAGATAGTCCTATTGAAACAAACTGGGCACATCTGTAAAGTTATCCATGTACATAACTGCTTATTAGATCAGATATCCTGCAAAAGCAAGCAGGTATCTGCATGCTATCTGAAATTATCCCAGATAATATTATTTCCAGCTGATATCAGTGAATTTCTAGTTGACTCACTGATGCTTTTAGAAGCTGTCACACTGATGACTGCAACAGATTCCTAATCAAAAAAGGGCAAGAACCTGTCATTCGCATAGCAAGGTAGCAGCCCTCTATCAGAGCACTACACACACATACAATGCCCATCATCACCATAAAGCTGTAAGCACAATGATAAGCGTTAGCAAAAGCAACAATACTAGAGAGACCTGTTGCTTGAAAAAGATGATGTCAGGCAGATAGATTAATGAACACTGCAAGTGGCAATCAGTAAAGCCAAATGGCAGGTCCAATAGAGGGTACACACACGCCTTATTTTATAAATGACAGTATTGCAACTGGAAGGGCCACTTCCTTAATATAAAGTGGAACACTTTACTATTTCCATGCTCCACTCCTTTGTTAGTTTTGTTAGTTCATAAACTAAATAGCATAAAAAACAACACATGGGATCAGAATGTTTCCAAAAATCCTCTTCCTCTTCCCAGGGCATACACCAGCCTTTTTTTGTGTTTCTGTGCAATAATGTAACTCCAAGCTACTAACAGAACTATCTCAGACTGAATTTTAATTTGGATACCTTAAAGGTAGCAACAAAAAATTCTAAACTGAGACAGGAATTTTAAATGTATTCCAACTCTTATTGAACAACAATGGGTTTGAGCACTGTGTTCCCTTAAGTTCTTCTTAAAATCCTAACCTGCAACCTTATCCATGGGTCAAATTTATTCTGAGCACAGAATAAATTGATTTAATTGCTTCAATCTGAAGAGAAGGAGACTTTTTTCTTTCCATATACAGTGCTGTTAATCTTGAACATACGATTGGCAATTCAATGATTTACAGTCTTGGTAAATGCGATAAGAGGTTATACCTTGCTTCTAGCACTGTCTTAATGAAACATAAATGTATCAAATACACACTGATATAATTTATAATAATGCTAAACAATTTCTTGTATGGAATGATGTTCCAATGAAATACATTATTTCAATGAAATCAAACTTCCCATAATCTTCAAATATACTAGGAGCTTCTGTCCATTGTCTTTTCCCAGGGTACTTAAAATTATATAGCTATATAATCTAGGTCTAAGAACCTCCATTCCTGCAGCAAACCCTGAAGTAAGACTTCCTAAGAAAAAGCCTAATTCTCAGCTTTTTGATTTTTTTAATATATATATAAAAATGTAATTTTGCATGCAATTATAATAAAAACTGAAATGAAAGAATGGAAGCTAAAAAAAAAAATTGACTGATCCTAAGTTGTTTTGGGTATTTTCATTTCCAAGTTTTGGAAACATTTGTTTCTATCCCAAATTATAAACAATTTCCAATTCAGTATTTGCTACAGATGGGAATTAAATGCCAACTATGGGTAAAACATAATTCCACATCATTTTCAGTTCTTACCCCGCAACAAAAAAGAAAAGGAAAAGAGCCCCCTGGCTTTGAAATAAAATCTATTTATCTATCTGTTGTATAAAGGAACACATTTTATAAAGTTTAAAGAAACTTTTCAGAAAGACATCTTAGGCTGTACTGATTCACCAGTGAATTATACCAGAACAGACAGTGCTATCTTAAAGTCATGTTTCCATTTCTAGGACCTCCCCAAATACTAATTATTTTCACTGAGGATTCAACTAGCATGGAACACCTACCTGTTTCTGAACACTCGCTGACCTGTTCCGACACAATATAGAGTGGAGACAATAGAAAAAGACAGATAGGATGCCCCTTTTTATACACCTAAGATATAGTAAGCCTGACATTTATATGAATTATACCAGAAATCACTTTGTAGGTTTTAAATGTCCTTTAGCATTGTCAAAGTGTTGTAAATTGGCTTTAAGTGCAAAAGAACAACCATTTTCAAACCAACTGGCTTTATCTATGGAAATGGTTTACCTCACTCTCAGACTCTCATTTAAAACTTAAGTCCTCAACCTCTCATTCACTGGGAATATGAAGCTAGCATGTTGGACAAAGTCCCTGCCACTCCATATAGTCTTGTGTGGACATAGCTATAGAGGACTTGAAACCAGATTAGGAGCATTTTCCAGCCTCACAGTGTTCATGGTAAAACAGGCCAACCGTTGCTGTAACTACTATTTTGATAGAAGTGGTGGATCCTGGCACTTAGTCCCCTATCATGCAGGGGAAACAAAGGCTCTGGAACTTGTCAGCAAATACCGTAAGATGCATATTTTCCAAAGCACGGCTGGAAACACTTTTGATGCATGCTGGCTGCATGAGTCCTGTTATGCTTGCAAACTTGAGCAAACAGGTTGTTTTACACAGTTCTGACCATGCTGCCTGTTATAAATAGCGGGAGCAGCGTCTGACTAAATACATCTGAAATGTGTCTGAAAGAAGGAGAGATACACAGACAGCCTAGTTATCCAGTGAAGCTTACCAGATTAGACCAGAGGAGTAAGTAGCAAATACTTGCTCTCTGTTAACTAGAAACTTGTTTATGCCGTTAGGACAAAAATAGCATTAACACAGAGAATGTTTAGTACTAATTATACTGTGATTTTTTTTAACATTTTGAACAAGAAAAACATTCTGTTTCAAATACATTACTATCCTTGTCTAATATAACTGAATCTTGAACAAGCTGCAAAAATACAAAATCATATTGAATACAATCAAAACAAAGTTACTCTGCTTACAATAATTTAACCCTCAAGCTAGAAGTTGTTTTCTATTTTTCTATTCAAATTAGCCCTGAAAGGATTTACAGGCATATGTTATAGCTTGAGTGTCAAGTCATATGAGAAAAACATCAAAAGAAAGTAAAATCTCCTAGAGAAGAATCCATGAAAACAGTTAATCATTTTTTAATTAAACTTGCTTGATTGAAAAACAAGAAGACAACAATCTTTAACAAACCCAGTTTTTTATATAAGCAAGTGGATGAGAAAAAAGAACTCTAAAATAAAACAGCAGAGATGCAAGAAAAACAGAATATTTTTATAGTGAAACTTGTTTTTTTTTTTTTTTTTTTTAATATTATGGCCAATTCCAAAAGTAAATTCTCTGGAAACTGCAGAATCCACAAAATATTCTCCTTTTCCTTTCACTTTACTATATAGCTTCTCCCGTATTTAAATTAAATAAATAATATTAAAGGTGAGAGTACTGGAATGGATCGTCCTATGAGAAATGGCAAGAGTCATGCTGCTTTATTGTCTCAGACAACAAATCTGTCTGTTTAATCTGTCTTTTACTTCTTATTCTTTCAGTGCTTGGAATATGATCTTGATTGAGTTACTGTTTGTGTCCCTTTCCTAATGTAGTTTTACAGCTCTTATTTAGGCAATCCGCAATTCAACAGAAACCTTTTTTCTATGGTTTAACACTGTTGAACAAACAGAAGCCTCCGCTGCTTTAGTTGGATGCTCTAGGTGTTAACGTGACAATAACTTATTAGTAGCATATCTTAATGTTACCAATGTTTCTGTATTTAAAAATCTCTTCTATATATGTTCTTTCTTCTTTACCTTCATCATTCAAAACTGTAAAGCATATTTTAGACAAACACCTCCTAGTGAAGGTGTAGCAGAGCTGTGCTTTGTGAGAAGAAATCACCTCTTAGAGACTTTTTCCTGTAACTTCTATAATCATCAATCACTTCTTTTTATTAAACATATTGTAATATGTGAAGAATAAGGGTTTTTTCAGAAAGTTCAGTGGATGGGGAAAAGGAAAAGCGAAAGAACAACTGTATCTGGATACCATCTTGGAAAGTCTGAGATGAGAGGAAACTGATGGCAGGTAGTGGTGGAGCTGATAGTATGGGGAAGTGCAAAGGAAGAGAACCATTTCATTAGTTTATCCTAACATACTACAGGGGAGTATGTAGTTTGAATTTTCCATACAATGCACAACCAGGTTTTTGGCAATGGTGGTTGCTGGATGTTTAGAGATCCAGGATAATTACAGCATTCGCAGAAGAGGGACTACAGAATACAATTATATTTTCAACCAAATAATTAAAAGTGGTATATCTACTTCAAGCTGCTTTGTAACTGCACAAGAACATAAAACAGGACACACTGGTAAAAAAAAAATGGAGAGGGAAAGAATGTTGGTGTAAACAGGATCAGCTGATGTTTGGGCAGCTGCTTCTTTCACTTCAAATAATATTAGAACTATTTTCTAGTAATTAACCTTACTTTCACTATTCCTCGTGAAGCAGACGTTGCTGGAAGCTCCCATAGACTGAAAAGAAGCAGATTACATAGTTCATATCTTCTCCACTGCCACCTCTGTGGCCATTGTGGTGGTGCATTTCCCCCCTTCCCCTGAGCCACTCTAAGATCTCAGAAACTCCTGTTAGGCCTTAGCCATTGTGTAACGAGTTGGGCGGTTGAGGGTCCCTCCACCCTCTTGCATGGCTAAGGTGGGGAGCGACACTGATCGTACCAGGAACACCGGCTACCTGATCAAGGTAAGCAACAAGAGCAGGGGATAATTTGTCATCTCTGACAGCCCTGAAGAATTCCCTACCTGGATCGTAGCTCAAGTGGAACAATACCATGGTTACCGTGGAACGATACCATGGTTACCATGGAACAATACCATAATTATTACCCCGGACCACCTCGGATAGTGGCCAGGATGGAAATTTACTGATGGCTAAAGTCAATCACCTTGCAAACCAATAAACAGCGATCCCAAGTGAGACCCTTTGAGCTCTCCTGGACTGCAGCGGGCTGCAGCCAGAATCTCCCTCCGAGTGGGACGCCTCTCAGAGTTTGCAAACTCTTGAGTTTGTGATATTTGGAGGACTGTCGGGACCTGGGCTGAAACACTCCTCGGCCGAGACACTCCTTGGGGCTCAACTCTTTGCCTGTTGAGAAATGCCAAGACATTTAAAGTGAGTATTTCACGAGACTCAAGGGGAATTTTTAACAGGTATACCTTTATAAATGTATCTAGCTTTAGGCCTTTATAAATTTATCTAGCCTTGGGCCCTTTTGTGTGAATTGATCTAGGTCTTTTGTGTGTGTGTTTCTGTGTATTGATTTAGATAACCAGTAATATGCATAATCTGTAATCAATCACTTTAGTAATTGTAGTAAACTTGATTAGCTCGCTTTGTAACGGTTAAATTAGTCAATGATTAAGTGCTGTCAAAATCTTATGATCTACCTTAAAACTGTGAATGCACTTTAAATTGCTGCTAAACACATATTACCCCTTAGGCATAAACTGTTGACCTGGTCTAAGACTAGGGGTAGATCCAGCTGCACCTAGACTCCTCTCTGAGAAGGAGTTTAGAAAGCAAGGGGGTCTACTCTGAACCTCGTGACTCAACAGGAAGGTCTGTGTTGTTCATTACAGTTTTGCAACTCAACCTTTAAAAAATGTAATCCAACTAGTCATATAAAGCTTTGATTCCTAAAGCTTTGATTCCTAAAATTTTATGAAAAATCTGCTGAGACTTTGAAGCATGGAAATGGCTTTCCCACTGTGTGTTAAAGGCGATAAATTGACAGGTGTTAACTGTATGTATGGAAGTTTCCAGCAAAAAAAAAAAAACATGCTATGAGGAAAAAACAATGCTATAATCATGTTACCTATACCAATAGCTTAAGTATCTCTTAAGTACAGCCATCTTAAAAGCTAATAGTGATTTTTTTCCTGAGAAGCCTAAAAATTAGCTGCCCAAGTGCCATTAAATATCTATTTAAGCTCTTTTGAAACGGCCACTTAGCAATTACTTGTCTGAAATATTCATTCTCTACTGAACAGGCACAAGTCAGAAATAGTAATACAGCCTTTTTCTCAGTGCCTCTACTAATTGCCCTCAATTTTACATCTCCATGAGAAGCAGTGAAGGCCTTGAGACAAAAGTAGGTGGAGCAGCTGCATGGCATAACCTGCTTTCTGTACCACAATGTGAAATCCTACATAGCCCTCACTGGCACAGGGCCACGGAAGCTGATGTAGTTGCACCCACAGACAGCACTGAGGAGCTAGCTCAGTATTTTTCAGAGAGCATCAGCTGATGGTAAATATCTTTAATATTAACATTTTATTTTGCCTAAAGATCTATACTACTAACTAACAATGTGTATTTTTCCATTTAGTCTCAAAAAGTAATTTTACGCATCTGGCAATTTATGCTGAGGAAATAATAACATTTAATTCCCCAAACAGAGTTTTCTCTAACATTCTACCTTGCTATCACTTCTTAATATTCCTGAAGGCTGGTACAACTAAAACAATCTGCCAGGCAGCCACAGTACTGCAACAAAAACAGTCCTTCATCACAATAAGAACAAACAATTTCAGAGTATTAAAACAAACCTAGAATGAAAAGGTGATAAAAATTAGAGTTCAGTGTGAAGAAAAAGAGAGAACAGTGACTGCTTTGTACCCATGCAAACACCCTCATAAGAAACTTAATTTTTGCTTTGAGCTGTCTGTGCCAACAAAGAATTTGTAACTGAAACACGATGACAGAGAAGGAAGAGCTGCTTACTCAGGAGCTGTTGAAGTAATTGTCTTGGATGATTCTGCAATTTATCATACGATTCCAGCCTTCAAACTGTCTAGTGCATGTGTGTGAGGATATCCACAGACACACTCAGAACAAAGACAAACAAAATCAAGACCCTGCCCTCCAAAACTTTGGGCCTTATTTCTGCTAGGAGAAGCAATTAAAAAATGAAACCCACCAACACACAAATTTCAGAAACTATTTTAGATGGTAGAAAGGTTGATATCCCATGCAGATGTTGTTGAAGACATTCCAGATTGCATATAATTAGAGATTTATTTATTTATCAACCACCTGTGAGTATCTTAAGTGCTACACAGTTAACTGGGTATGTGGTAATTCTCAGCACAACTAGGAAAATGCTATGACATAAAGTTTACATTAGAGAAACCACACAGATCTAGCATTAACAAGATTATCTTCAGAAATGTGAGCAGACTAGAACAAAACTGGGTTACTTTACAGGCAATAGAAATCCTCTGCCTCTGTCTTAAAAATAAATTAGAAAAAAAAAATACTCTTGGTATTTTGAAACATTGCACATCATTGGTTTTTTTTTTTATACTGAATTCTTCTACGGTCTTAAAACCTGCTTAGAGGATGACAGAAAGTTCAATATCTAGTATGGTTACAACAGCTATGAATGTCCAAATATTCTTGAATTAAAGAGAACTTTTACTCCTGCGAATGGAAAAGCTTTATTCCAATCATACATTACCAAAGTCTGTGACACTTATGAATTATAAATGCACATCAGGACATAATTAATACAAACTTGTCTTAAACCCGAATACAAGCATACTAAAATTGTATAGCTAACAATAGCATGTAAGTATTTTGTAACATTGTGATTGCATAGCCAGACAAAATTTTAGATAAGCATGTGAGCAAAAAGGGAAAAGGCAGATGGATGCAGTTGCAGGTAGGAGGCATTCAAGTAACAAAAGTTGCCAGAGAAAAACAAGATAAGCAAAGGGATTCCAAATAGGCAGAACATCCTGCTGAACAGGCTGGAAGAATGATTGAAAATAAAAAGAATGATTGACAAGACAAAAGCAAACCAAACAAGCAGATAAGCAGACTCCCCTTCTGGGGAGGACAGCAATAGCATAAAAACATCTGGCATATGACAGAAGAAAGAGGCAAGCCCATTTCGTTTCTGACTTCTCTCATCAAAGAGCTCTTAAGCCTGATCACCCGGATCTTGGCAACTAAGGACCATCAAGAACCACAGCCATCATTACTAAATACATAGCATCATTTCCACGGTATTGTATATTCAAAGCTAATTTAGAATATATATTTTAAAGACTACATTTTTTATATGTAGTAATGATGATCAAAATTGTGTAAGAACTGCCATGAGCAGGAAGTGTGTTGTTCATGAGAGAAGTTAGTAAAGTTCAGTTTTAAAGCTTAAAACTGACCTGATTTGTCAGTCTGCAAACGCTCTCATTCCCAGACATCTCTAATTCTTTAAGTGATAAATACATCTATTCAGTTGTAAGACATTGTTCAGTTCATTGTTACTCAAATTACTCAACTCATCATATAAGCACCATAAACTTATGACAGATTGGCTCAATTTGAAAAATTCCCCCAAACGTACCATTTGTAGAATTACAGATTGTTGGGCTTTTTCATCTCCCACCTGGCCCTCCTGGCCTGTCTTTTTAGTTTAAATAAGATCCATTCTACATATATTCATGCTTTCTATAGCAAAGCAATAGGTATACGACAAGACATGTTGCCCCAAAAATTTTTCCAAAAGTTCCACCACTTGTCTGACACCTTCAAAAAGAACGGCATCAGAATACAGTAGAGGTCTAACCACAGCTTCTTCTGTATTAAGCTTTCTAAGTGCTAGGCTCTATCAACAAAAGCAAACTAGGTGGTCACAGAAGTTAAACAGAAGACAAAAGCTTTCCTAATAGAAGAGACAGAAGCTTGTTTGTTAAAACCAGCATGCAGGGACAAACTGTTCACTCACCATTTGTGGTGGGGCTAGCCCTTTCTTCCCGTCCCTCTGCACATCAGGTCGGTCTCTGAAGAGGTCAGGTTTCTGCTTTCAAGACTGACAGATTGTGATAGCTTCCACACATACTTGGGATGGGGATTCTCTTTCACCATTCACCTTTTGTAACAATTTACATTTAGGTTTTTTGATTTGGTAGTTCATTACACTGTCTTCACCATCACTCTGCAAAAATAGAGATGATTTCAACAAAGTGAAGGCAGTCAAAAAAGCAGGCCTATTTTATGCCTCAGACTGCTTTTCTGCACAGAATTACTTTGGTATTGTTGCCCTAAAGTACTTCATGTCTCAGGGCTGCTGTTGTCTGAAGTATTTTCTCATACGATCAAGTCTATATCCTCAACAGAAAAATCCCATCAGACTGAGAAATGTAGTATTTATAACTTTAAGGAATTGTACTGCTCCTTTAAGCATTTCCAAAAATTATTTTCCTCTTAAAACCATTGCTGCTGATTCCATTTGTTATGTACTCCTCTTACTCAGTATTGCAAAGCATATGCTTCTACTCATGTCACTGTTTAGCAAATGTTACATCATTTTTGCAATATGGTTATATCTATTGGAAAACATCATTCCAGCTGCAACACAGTGGCAATGAATTTGAAGCCCTGTTCAGAAATGTTTTATTTCAGATATAAACTATCAGGTTTCCACTGATTTCAATGACATATCTCAAAGCTAATACTAATATTAATCAAGGCAATTTTGAAGCTACTGTAAACTGTTAAAACATCACCATGACTTGTACAGCATAAAGCAGTATCATGAATTTCTTTGTGGCAAACATTGTGCCAGTTGTTCTAGGTTCACAGATGTAGATGAATTAACTAGTTTCACCAAACTCCCACTTTTCACTTTGCTTCTTACTCATGCTTCAATATAGCTGCGGTTCCCAACATATTCTTCAATGCAATTACCTCACAAACAGAAACCACAATTCGATTCTATGTTTTCTGCAGGTTACACTGCGCAAAATTAATATATACTGAACTCACGTGAGCTACATACTTTTCTGCTGAATTCAAAGGATCTTAGAACTCAATAGGGAGCCTGCCAATTATTTCAAAAGAAACCTGTGTGTTGCATAAACTGTAAAGTTAAATACATGGCAAATATGAATCTACACCCTTTCTCTAGAGGCTGGGGCTCAGGCAGTATCCTCGTGTGACGTGAAAGTTTCTGTCCTTCAAAGATCTTGCCAGCCAAGGTATCTCCAGGTGAAAAGGAGGAAATGAAGATCTAATAGTAACAGTTTTTTTTTTTTTTAATGGCAAAAATATTTGTGTTGTGGGGAAAAAATAAAACTTATTATAAATCATAAAGGAAAAGGAAGCTTTCTGTAATTCATCTTAACGGCAATAACTGTAGGTAACTGAATGTTGAAATGTGGTTATTCCTTCACATGCTAATAAGCTCAACTGAAAATGCTTGAGTTTTTTTCTGCTCTCGGCCCCTAAGCCCTTTTTTTTTTAGTATCTGCATATCCTGTTAACTGTCCGTTACATGCCTTTACCATATGTTAGATATTTTAAATGTTCACTACACAAACAAAGAGCTCCTGCAGTTTTTTAACCTTTCCAACCAAGATATTAAAGTCTGTTAACAGGCTTTTAAGGATAGTTTGAACACCTAAAAGGTTTACTAAAGAAAACCGCAAATCAAAGAAAGAAATATTATAAGAAAGTAAAAGTAAGTGAAAATGAATACCTAGTAGTTAAGTATGAAACAACTTCTTCAGTTGCAGAGTTTTTTGAACTATATTAATTCAAATTAAATAGTTGGATTAGATACTCAACAAATGTAAGAATACAGTTATCACTGGGGAGAGTCACCAGACAAGAGTTTTGCACAACCCATTTTACAACTCTTTTACCAGATGTGATCATTCATCCCCTTAGCATAAAAGGTGGAGCCTTTCTCTTTAGCTGAAATTCTTCTCTGAAAACAGCACTCTTGCTCAATAACGAACTAAGCTTTTCCTGAAGAAGCACCTTGTAGCAGGAAGGGAATAAAAAAATAACAATCGGCTTTTTATTTTGACACACAATAGACCTACCTGCCAATAAGACCTTCATCGAAGTCCCAAAGCACCCACAATATGAGCAATTAAATAAAGTTTTAACCATGATTCAATTTTGCCCATTCACCTCATAAGAAGTTTGTATAGGAAAGTGTGCCCTTAACACAGAAGATACCTGGCCTTTTCAAAGTAACCAAAAAGGGAAGATATTACTTGCTGCAAATGTGTGAAGGGTTCACAGGTTGAATCTCCATAAATATTTCTGTTGTCCTCTCTAACTTATGTAAGTCCTTTCACAATACCAAGAAATGTAACATCTCCTAGGCTCGGCCTAGCAGCTGCATAATCAACACACGGAACACGAGTTCAAAGACTCCTCACTGGTAGTATCATCATTGCTTCAGACATCAGTGAGATCTATGAAAAAGCCAAGGAAGCATTTCTTAATCTTACTAGAGTCCAATAGGCTACAATTACATTAATCTACTCAGGGAGAAAGAGTCAACTGGCAAAAGCAGGCAGACTATGAAGTTGTCAGATGTTTAGGTAAAAGACGGTCTCACTGAAATACATAGGGGTAAGGGAACTGCCAAAATGAATTTAACTCAGTATCTTCCCTAAAAAAGGTCAAGGCAGTTCAAACTAAAAGAGAATATAATTAATTCAACAGTACAAATAGACTGCATTGTTGTTCAGTCATATAGTAGGCAAGTAGGCGTGCGCTGCGATCAGGTGGATGACCTG
>NW_009225237.1:0-11351 GCF_000690835.1 Fulmarus glacialis
GCGGCTGTGGGACTTGCATGCTACTTCTTCAAAGTGCAAACAAAATAAAAACGGGGTGCAGGTGTGCTCAGAACTGTGTGGGGTCTGTGGACAGGATTTCAGCTTACAAACGTTCTTACCCAGCTAAACAGTAAATGGTTCCATGGTAAAACATAAATAGCAACTTGCCAGGATTTGGTAAGAGGCACTGCAGTTCCTAGGATGTGAATGTTATTTTTGGCATCAGGCTTCTTCAGTAGGTAAATACTGAATTCTGTGGTTTCCTGAACTCCAGAGGTATTTCTTGGGTGCAGTTGCCCTATGAGATGAGATAAGCTTAGTGGGAATGTTGCCATCTCACCGTTGCTTTCTTCTTCACGTTTTGTGTCCCCTGCCTATGGCATGCTGCTGTGTCCTCTCCTTTTTGGGCCTCTGTACTGAGACAACTAGTTTAATTTTCTGCTTTCACAGTGCTACCAGAAAGGCAGGTATTGTCTGTGATCATGTAATACGCCTGTCTGAAAACTCTTCTGATGGGGGAAAAAAAAATTGAAGTCATGTGAGGCACAAGTGCTGACACACATGCGTGGGTAGGGATCATTGTTTTTATCAGCATTGTTTTTACTGGTACTGCAGCCTGATGTCTTAAATGCTAAAGTTTAAACCAGTCTCACGCCTTACAACTGTTAAAAGGAGCGCTTATCATAATCCAGCAGTAATATTTTTCTCTTAACTGGACTGCATCTTAGGGCATGTTGACATAGGTCATTTACAGGCAAAATGAAGCCAGTATTTTTGTACTGGTGTAGTTAAATGTGTGAAATTCCTTTCATTAACAAAGATCCTCAGCAGGACTATCAATTCCAGTATAATCGTACAAGTACAAACCACCTTCAAGTTTTCTAAGGTATGGGTTGGATTATTCCAAACAGAGTATTTTTTTTTTTACCTTAGTTTCTGGCAGCACAACTGTTATTTTTGAATACTTAAGGCAGAGAGTACACAATCATTTCTGTTAGGAATGGTGTTGTGTAATAATAGAAAAAAAGATCAAACCACCGTGACAAAGGGGTTCTGCTAGACGGAAGGCATTTCATCTGTGTGCCTTCTTTATAACCTTTCAGCTCACCTCATGCATACTGAACATGAGAGAAAATTGACCTAAACGAAGCCTGTGTATAAGCCTCCTTTGAGTTCACTCAGAAGTGAAAGCCGTAGTCCCTTTAAAGCAACTTTTCCTTCTATTGCAAATACTTGTAATTACACCAAATCGTAATTTTTAAGAGGATTAAAAGGATTCTTGGGCAGATATGCATCCAGTTTTCTTTGACATCCCTCAAATTATTTTGAAAATCCTTGTTCCTCAGGATTGAACAACTGTATTTGTCAGGCAACTGGCAGAGCTAACAAAAATAACATACTGGTTTTAGTAATCCAGGGTTAGGAGATCTTACTTGGTGCCGGGGTGCCATTTCAGCTGCTTCTGTCATAATTTCTTTTCCCTGAAAAGACTTAAAAACATAGGTGAATAATAAATAATGCAACAGTACCAGGAATTTGTTAAGTTGCACTATTAATTTGGTACCTTTTTCCTAAAATGAAAACCTTAATGTAAGGGGTATCAGTTGTAAAATTACTGAAATAAAGTAATAAGCTTGTTAAATGATTAAGCTTGATAATCATTTCCAGGCACATGAACGACAAGAAAAGCATCGGGAGTAGTCGGTACGGATTCACCAAGGGGAAGTCACGCTTGACCAACTTGTTAAACTTCAGTGATGAAATGGCCTGGCAGAGCCAGGGTGAGAGCAAGGGTTATTGTCCACCTAGTCTACCTAGTCTTCAGTAAGGGTTTTGACACTGTCTCCTGTAACATCTTCATGGAGAAGCTATTGATGTAGGGGCTGGATGTGCGGACAGTGAGGTGAATGGCTGGGCCCAGAGGGTGGTGGTCAGTGGCGCAAAGTCTAGTTGGAGGACAGTAACTAGTGGTGTATCCCAGGGGTCAATACTGGGCCTGATCCTGTTCAACATCTTCATTAATGATCTGCACAATGGGGCAGACCATATCTTCAGCAAGTTTGCAGATGACTGGGAGGAATGGCTGATACACCATAGGGTTGTGCTGCCAGGTGGATGGGCTGCAGAAACAGGCTGAGAGGAATCTCATGAAGTTGAACAAGGGAAGTGCAAAGTCCTGCACCTATGGAGGAAAAACCACAGGCACCAGTACCTGGTGGAAACCACCCAGCTGGAGATCAGTTTTGCGGAAAAGGACCTGGGAGTCCTGATGGACACTAAGTTGAACATGAGCCAGCACTGTGCCCTTGCAAGCAAAGAAGGCTAATGGTATCCTGGGCTGCATTAGGAGGAGTGTTGCCAGCAGGTTGAAGGAGGTGATCCTTCCCCTCCATTCAGCACAGGTGAGGCCACTGCTGGAGTACTGTGCCTGGTTGTGGGCTTCCCAGTACAAGAGGGAGATGGAGCTACTGGAGAGAGTCCAATGAAGGGCCACAAAGATGATGAAGGGACTCCAGTATCTCTTCTATGAGGAAAGACTGAGAGAGATGGGACTGTTCAGCCTAGAGAAGAGGAGGCTCAGGGGAGACCCTATCAATGTATATACAAACCTGAAGGCAGGGTGCAAAGAAAACAGAGCCAGGCTCTTTCCAGTGGTGTCCAGTGACAGGACCAGAGGCAGTAGGCACAAACTGAAACATGGGATGTTCCTCCTGAACATCAGGAAACACTTTTTTATTGTGAGAGTGACAGGGCACTGGCAGAGGTTGCCCAGAGAGCTGCTGGAGTCTCCATCTCTGGAGATCTTCCAAAGCCCTCTAGACATGGTCGTGGGCAATGGGCCCTAGGTGGCCCCACTTGAGCAGGGATGTCAGACCAGAGGTCCCTTCCAACCTCAGCCACGCTGTGTGATACTATGTGAAACAAGACTCTTCAGCATTTTCTTCAGAATACTGTTATACATAAAGGCTGTGACAGTCACGCTGCAAAGAAGGGAATAAACTCTTCTGTATCCAGTGTGGAGAAAACAAAAACGCTTAAACTTTGTCAAGGCAGCTTAGAGCTAGACTTTTGGAAACATTCCCTACCAGTACCTAATTTAATTATCTAGAACATTTTAGGAAAAAATACATCCTGCAGGATGTATTTTAGGTCCAGCTGATCCTGTCTCTGATCAGTGACTTCTTTGAGGCCTGCTTTCTGTCGTCGTGTCAGTTATGGCTTCCCATTGTAACTTTTGCCAGTATTGAGCTGGAGAACAAAAGTAATTTTTTTCTCCAGTGCTCTAGAATAACCTTTTAATTTTAATTGTAATACATTCTCATATTCAAAGAAGTTAGTTTCTGGAATTAGGATTATTAGGTGGTGGATCCAGGTGATGGATCCAGATCCTGACTGAAGCTTCTGAACCAGGTCAGAAGTGAATGAAACCACAAATACCTACATTTATTAAAGAGAAAAGCTGCTGACTAGGTTTTACCATACACTTGTGCCTCAGCATGTTGAAGCCACGTATCGAAGCATATATGAAAGAAGTTTGCCATAGTACAGACTAAAAAGGGTTCCGCATAGCCTCAGAGGCACAGGTCTGTCAGGACAGCCGTGTGAGCTGCTCAGCTGGAAGACGTGCTCCTGCTCAAAACCCCGTCCGATTAGCTCTTGCCACTGAAATACAAGATAAAATGGCAAAAGCATGAACAGAGTATTCTTGAGCTTCTCTGTCTGTCTTCTCTGGCTGTTATGCAGGCGTGTAAAATTTTGACCGGCAGTAATCCGTGTGCTGTATGAGAACAGCATGACTGTAGTCAGCATAGAGCCTCTTCAAGACTAAAGGTGGACTATGAACATGGGTTTTTTGGATGGTTTTGTGTATCTAGACAGGAGCAGATGTAAATCGTCTGTGGAACCTGTTGCTTGTGACTAAGGCCATCCACAGAGTTGTGTGGGCTATGATAAATAAAAATCTGTCATAATGAAGGGCCCATGTGCACCTGACTATTGCGTATACAGAATTCAGGATGTAAGTTATGGTGGATAAAAATATTTTCCGTGGTTTTTGACAGAAGGGGAAGATGCACAGTTTCCCATCTGTAGTGTGCATAGCGATTTCTGATGATAATTCTTTACAGCTTTTTCTGTTCAGTTCTATGAGATATTTGAAAAATTTCTGTTACGTGTACTTTTACTGCAGTTCTGTTTTCAAACATGTCCTTATAAAACACTAATGTCAGATACTTGAATATATTTTCCTGAATAGAACAGCAAGATCACAGTCAAGGAACCTTTTGTACTGTCTTCATGAGTCATAATCATATACACAGTTAATAATTTGTGAATAATTTGAGTGTGAATCACATTCATAACATATGGATGAACCCTTATCTGTGCTTTTAAATTTTTAATGTTTCGTATGGAAGCAAGGCTTAAACAATTGCACTCTCCGTCGGTTTTGATCCTCAATTAGCTTTTGAACCTATTGGCTGGTTTCGTCAAACTTAACAGAAATGTTGATAAATAAATTATTGCAAGTTTCATGATAACAGGTGACCAGATAGAGCATGGGGGACAACGTTACAGTTAAACTCATACCTTACTAGACACCAAAGAATCTACATGGGAAAAAAGACTTTATATAAATGCCTCAGTGGTAAATATCCTTCAGCCTTTGGTGCACATACCTTCTGAGACAGTAATCATTCACAAACCATGAATCAGTAGAAAATCAGTCTCGCTTAGCTCTGATACTCAGTAAACTAACTTTTTATTTGACTGTGGTTTTATTTTCTGGCTTTATATGGTATTTGCCTAGTATTTCACAACCCCAGTAATCCTCAAAGCACTGATGCTACAGACTTAATCAGACTACTCGTATGTGTAATATGAATCTTTGCAGACTTGATCTTCAGAATTAGTTTACCTCAATTTAGATACTTAAATTTGGATTTATTGCCTTTTAAAAAACATTTTCACAAGCATGGCATTGTTTGTGTGTAATTAACCTCCCCTCAGTTAATGAAGAAAGTGGATTATTTTTGTTCTGTTTTTCAGTTCACACAAAAATGTGATCCAGGTCTTGGAGAGACTAAAAAATGATGATATGTTTTGATGGTTTAGCTGTCTGTAAATAAGCTAATGTAAGTGCTGAAAATAATCTAGCTGAATTACTGAGGATTTCCATCTGAGAGAGGGTAAATTGACTTGAGAAATAGAGCCAATTATGATGCATGCTCCTTGCAGTACCTGCGCTGGTTCAAGAACTGCATTCTGAAGGCGTTCTTGAATAAGTTACTCCCAAGTCACAATAGCCCAGCTTGCAGGGTGGGGGTAGAGATACGGAATGTCTGCGATCCATTCAGATCCTTGCAGAGCTTGGAGGCTAGTGTTCATCTGTGTCGTTTCATTCAGATTTAGTTCTCTCTAACTCCCTTTCTATGGATTTTCCTGTGAAAGGAGTGATCAGAACCTTCTCTAAAGACTACAGCTCAGATCTGAAAAGGAGCCACACTGAAATATTCCCATGTTCAACAAAATCAATAATGCTGAATTTAGCAGATGATGATTTCCATAGCAACCAATGCTCATATAAAAAATTCAGGATGATACCATATAACGACTGGAGAATCAAGCACAATAAGATGCTGTCAAATGAGGCACAGTTCTGCTCAGATTTTTCCTGTAGGCTGTGCAACGTGGCAGCATCTCAAAGTGAACCAATGGGAAAAAATCTGCAGTGGAATCTCAGAGTTCTTCAGTTACTGGATATTTTTGACACAGTGGTTAAATAGTTTAAGTAAAGGTTTTATTTAAATTTAAAAATGTCAGTGCTAGATCTGAGAAAAAGTCCTTTTAGCCAAACGTATCTCTGCAGCTTTCTACAATCGATGCTTTCCATAATGGAAGAGTGTAAGAGTCAGAGAAGTATGTGATGATACGTTCCCAGATTACTCTAGGCTCAATGGATTACTGATGAGGGATTTCTTTGCAAATAACAGGCCCAGGTGCATTTTTGTTTCATAAGTTTTCTGGTCATCTTTGGTGGTGTGGTTTAATCCCAGCTGGCAACTAAGCATCACACAGCCACGTGCTCACTCCTCTCCGGTGGGATGGGGGAGAGAATTGGAAGATTAAAAGTTAGAAAGTTCATGGGTTGAGATAAAGACAGTTTAAGAGGTAAGGCAAAAGCCATGCATGCGAGCAAAGCAAAACAAAGGATTCATTCACTACTTCCCATCGGCAGGCAGGTGTTTAGCCATCTTCACGAAAGCAGGGTTCCATCACGGGTAACAGTTAGGAAGACAAACGCCATCATTCTAAACGTTCCCCCCTTCCTTCTTTCTCCAGCTTTATACGCTGAGCATGATGTCATATGGTATGGAATATTGCTTTGGTCAGCTGGGGTCCCAGCTGTGTCCCCTCCCAACTTCTTGTGCACCCCAGCCTACTCACTGGTGGGGTGGTGTGAGAAGCAGAAAAGGCCTTGACTCTATGTAAGCACTGCTCAGTAGTAACTAAAACATCCCTGTGTTACGAACACTGTTTCCAGCACAAATCCAAAACGTAGTCCCATACGAGCTTCTGTGAAGAAAATTAACTCCATCCCAGCCAAACCCAGCACATTCTCCACCCCGTATTCCATACCATTTATGTCATGCACAGGTCCCACACTATCCAATACATCCTCATTAACCACCACCCCTTTCCCATCCTTTGATATAATACATAGATATCATTCCCCTAGTCTATGGACCACCCCTGTAAAAAGTCCATAAAATGTCCACAAATCTCCACAAAATGTCCATTGAGTTCATTTAGTCGGTGACTTTGGGCTCCATCTATTTATGGTGGTCACTCAGGACAGGAGAGGTGGTGTGTTGCATGGAGTTGCTAAGCACAAAAGCCAGCTCACATCGGGTGACTGCTGCATTTGCACTGCTTCTTGTAAGGCTTGTTCTCCATTAGTTCAGGTGGTTCCTGCTATAGTAATTCCTGTAACATGGAACTCCGATCATGGGTTTCAACAATTTAAATGTATATCCATTGCAATCTCCCCTGCTGGTCCCTTTGGGCCAGGTTATAGGGTTTAGCATTGCAATGAACCCCTCCCTTTGCTCCTAGCCTGGCTAGCAACAAGGGGTTCCTGCTATAGTAATTCCCATAACATGTAATTCAAATCCTGGGTTACAACAATTTAAAGGTATTTCCATTACAATCTCCAGCCCTGGTTCCTTTGGACCAGACCATAGGGTTTAACATTGCAATGAACTCCTCCCCTTGCCCCTGCTCCGGCTTGGACTTATCCACAGACTGCAGTCCCTTAGGGGTGTACCTGCTCCAAGTGGAGCCGTATCTATGAGCCACAGTCTCTCCAGGGGTATACCTGCTGGGGCATAGACTTATCCACAGCCACAGTTGCTGTGAGGTGCACCTGTTCCAGTGTGGCTTTCTCCATGGGCCACAATGCCCTCAGAGACGTACTTGCTCCAGCATGGCCTTTCCCACAGCCATAGTCCCTTCAGAAGTAAATCTGCTCCAGCATGGCCTTATCCATGGCTGCAGTCCCTCCAGGGGAGTACCTCCTCTGTCGTGGGCTTATCCATGGCCACACTTTGAGGTGCTCCAGCATGACCTCATGCACAGCCACTGATGCTTCAGGGTGTATCTGCTGCAGCATGGACATATCCACAGCCACAGATGCTTCGAGGTGTACCTTCTCCAGCGTGGAGTTCTCCTCGGGGCCAGAGGTATTACCTGCTGTGGCACAGACATAACCACAGCCACAGACACTTCAAGATGTACCTGCTCTGGCATGAGCTTATCCATGGCCACAGATGCTTAGGGGTGTCTTGCTCCCGTGTGGACTGATCCACAGGTCACAGTCGCTTTGACTCGAGTTCACACTGGAGTTCCAGCCTGTCCAGTACAGCAGCACAGAAACAGCAGCGATGCCCTGGCTGGCTGCCCGCCCAGGCGCGTCCCCATTGCTGTTATCAAAGGGTTCCCAGGCACAGCAGAGTGAGATGATCAGCAGTACAGCAGGACAGCAAGCAGCGAAAGCAAAAAGCAGCCACTAACGAGCACTAGACTCTAATATACAGTAAGGCAAGCAAGCCCCATGGCAAGCACAGGAGCCTGCCAATTAATAGCTGAAGAGCAATAAGCTATAAATTCGATCTAGCACATTCCAATCAAACCTGTCGTTATCTTGAACCTTTTGTTGGGATTAAGCCACAACATTTGGGCCAAACATCCTGTCTCCACGGTTTCTTTATTGCAAGGAGTTCATGGCTGAACAAGCTCCTTTATGAGAACAAACATCTTTTATGTTAAATCTGCCACATCCTGGGTTTTGTATTGGAAGAGCCTCTGGATGATTTATTATCCCAGATGTTTCCAGAGCTAGGATTTATATACTAGAGGATTATAGGCTAGGATTTTTAATTTGAGCCCAATGCATAGACTTTTTTTTCTCCCTTCCCCTTAGGTAAACATTCCTCACTGATTTCTGTAAAGTTACTCAAATGTTTAAAATGAATCACTTGTAAATTTTGTACATACACAGGAGAGAAAGGAAATATATGTGAGCTGAAAATACATCTGTTTGCAAGTCTTATAAAGCCTTTTAAAAGGTTGCTACAAAATGTTGTTTAATTAAAGTAGTAGAAG
Source organism: Fulmarus glacialis (assembly GCF_000690835.1). Lineage (NCBI taxonomy): Eukaryota > Metazoa > Chordata > Aves > Procellariiformes > Procellariidae > Fulmarus > Fulmarus glacialis. The sequence continues at coordinate 8,662 of NW_009225237.1, forward strand.
ATGACTGAATTCAAATGAAATTGAATGGAATCTGAATAAACCACATATATACAAACAGTTTTTCTTATGCTTACTGTAACACGGTAAGGTTTAAAATAGCCACTGGAGGGCTCACTGATTTCATGTTAGATGACAAGCTGGTCTTTGAAATCCAGTACTTGCAGTTTTTGGCTAAGATGGTATTAATTGGTGCACTAACCATTTGAAGAAGACTGGATGATAACAGAATTTTTGCAGATAATGGGAAGAGAGCACTTACATTTTCATCTCAAAGAGTAACACTCTTGTGATTAATACCTGTGTCATGGTGTGGGAACACTTAGAAAGGTTTGGAAGGTAGGAGGATCTAAATGTCATAGAATAAGCATAAAGGACCAGATTTCCCACCCCCTTACCATAAAAATCTAAAAAGTCATCCTGTCAGGCAGCAGGGTTTCCCCATTTTGAGGAGCCACCCACACATCTGACAGATTTTCCTCTCCCTCCGCTGTTCTGCAGGTGACACCGAAGCCTCAGCGATAAGTCAGGCCCAGGGCTGTGGCCTTTTTGGACTACTTGGTAGAGCTGGGATCAAATGCACCACGTTTAATTAGTGTCAGTTTCTTCTGGCGTTTTGAATCAGGTCTTTCATTGCAGGTAAACAGAACTTCAGAAACTTTGGGAACAATGAATTCTGCTTATGTATGCTAATTTTTTGTATTTTCCTCAGCCTGAATTTTTCCTTTGTCCTTGTTTTTTTTATAATCTTTCTTGGATATGTAGATGATCATCATATCCCTGACACAATAAATGCAGCTAAATGGTTTATATTCAGTATTGCCATCTTGCTTGAGTTCACAGCACTATTTACCACTCTTCTGTGGAATAAACATGTGCTGAACAAAATACACTGTTCCTGGAGTGATTTTGCCAGTCTCATGTGCGGTTATATCATTCTTTCTGCTCCTGTGAGTATGTATTATCCCATAGAACTTCACTAAGTCTGTTGCCTTATTTAATGGAAACTCATCTGATTTGTTGTTCTCCAGCGGTCATTTTCAGTTCTGCTTATTTCCAGATATTTCCCTTGCACTGAATAGCTGTTTGAATTCTTTCCCATGATTTTGAATCCTGCATTTTGCAAGTTAATTCTATCTTTTTTTTATCCCTGCTTCTATGTCTCAACTTTCAGTGTTGCTGGTGACTCCCTTTCTTTCTTTTAGATACTAGAACAGTCATCTGTTGCAGGGGATACACAGAACTTTGAATTTGTCTTGGCAGGTAAACCTCTTTTTTTGTTCACAATTAAGTATACATAATTTTAGTTTCTTAGCGCTTAACCCACATCTTCCTAACAATCAGGTTTTTAGTCATGCATCTAAAGAAAAATATCCACTAGTTAAACTCTCCCATTATACATTACCATGCAGTATTTATACAGAAAATAATTTGACAGTTATAACATGGATGGGAAGAAGATTCTACCTGGAAATAAATTTTGTCAGACTCTGTCCTTCCTACCGCTCAGACTAAAAACATTCATCAAACTCACCTCTGCATTGCATTTGCCCAACTCTTGCTGTTCCCGGGGCCACGTTGCAAATCTGATACAAAAAAGAACTTCTTCAGATGACTTCACTTCTAAAACTGGTGTATGTTGGAAATACGCTCAGTTTGAAACTTTGCCCTTTTTTTTTCAGCTGTATCTCTTTATCTAATGATGTATCTGCCCTAAACTATTCCAGTTACCAGAACATAAAACATACCTTTTTTCAGTTATCCTAGGAATATCCTTGACTGAAGTCTTGCTTGGCCATACTTGAATCTTACATCATTACATACAGACTTAACCTTTTAGAAGGTAAGTATATGTATATATGTATATACAGGCTTACCTTTTTTTTAAAAAAAAAAGATTCATAGAAGAGAAGCACAGGCAAACTGATTCAGGTGGCTTTATGGGTATTAAAACTTAATGCCTTTTCTTGTTTTTAGCAGCACATCAGCAGTGTTGTCATGGATACTGAGCCAGGTCCTGTTTTGCCAGCTTGCAGATGTGCTAAAAATGGGATTTTCCCTTCCCACCTGTTAACCATTCTTACGGAATTCATTGAGGGTCCACTGAAATCAATGAAGAGTCTTTGGTCATCTCAGCAGATTTTGGACTAGAATGTAAGTGAACAGTTGAATGCCTGCAAATGTTCTGTTTTATAGTAGTTGTCAGATATTTTTTACGTCTTACTCCACTGTTGAAAATTAGATACATCTTACGAGCTTTTAATCATGCTGGAACACACCGAACTTGAAGCTTCTGCTGGCTTAGTCTGGTAGTGCAGCTCCGGCATCTTGCTATTCCTCCATGGTAACCTATCATCATTGCGAGAGAGGCATGCAGGCTCAAACTATTAGGTCTTGGGGCTACTTTTTTTGGAAAATCATTTTTTTAAACTTTTACTGTGGGGCATAATCTTTGCATCAGAGGTCCAAAACGTGGACTGACAGCAGACTTGGAAATCATTCTCTTACATCGTTCTATCTTCTGATACTTCCAGCTCAGTGTAAGTGCCCTGGGAGCATCCCCCCCTCTGGGTGGAGTTGGGTGCGGGGACCAGGGCCAGCGCAGAGCCCGTGCAGCCCAGGGCGGCCCCTTCCCGCTGGTGACGGTGCGAAGAGGGTCGCAGGCAGTGCCACGGGAGGCCGTGCCAGGGCTC
>NW_009225238.1:0-31341 GCF_000690835.1 Fulmarus glacialis
GCCCGCGGCCCCAGGCCGCCTTATCCGCCCCTGGGGCTTGTGTATCAGCTGTCTAGAGCGGGGCCAGGGACGAGTGCCGCCTACATCTGTATCTGTCTCTGCTTCAGACTAAAAAGGAACGGTCACCGAGGGTGTTTTCAACAGTGGCACGTAAAATATTGTAGATGGGGAGCTGGTCTGTTAGTAACCGTCTTTTACTGATGCAGTAACTTTTTATAAAAATAATTTACTTCAGGTAGTTACAACATGGTAGAAAGCTTAGTGTTTATCTTAGTTAAACTCAAGTTATCGCTACTATTTTTCTTCTATTGTGGTCTTCAATAAGTAAATTCAAGAAGCTATAGTCTCTATTTTTAGATAACAGCATATTGTATGGTTTGTGTGATAATCTTTAGTTTTAATAGTTTTTGATCAGGGCAGTGTACTTAGGTACTTACTAATGACCAGGGTGATGAGACTGAATGCACCCTTAACAAGTGCACGGGTGACTCCAAACTGGGAGAAGCTGTTGACATGCTGGAGAGCAGGGCTGCTATCCAGGGGGACCCTCAGCGAGCTGGGGAAATGGGCTAGTGGAAGCCTCGTGGAGCTCAACGAAGGCAAACGCAAAGTGCCACATGTGGGATGAAATAATCTCATGCACCATGACTGGTTAGAAAGCAGCTTTGCAAAACAGGACCTAGAGAGCAACAGGTCGTACGTGAATCAGCAGTGTGACCTTGTGGCAGTGAAAACTAACAGCGTACCGGGCTGTGCGAGTGAGCATGCATGAGCAGGTCAAGTGAAGTGATTGCTTCCCCTCCGTTCAGCACTTGTGAGACTGCTGGTGGGCACTGTTCATCTGGGGCTTCCCAGAGTAGGAAAAATACTGTCAAACTGAAGCAAGCCCAGTGGAAGGCCCCTGAGTCAGTTAGGGGGCCGCAGTCCACAATGTACCAGGAGAGCCTTAGATAACTGGATTTGTGCAGCCTGAAGAAGAGATGATGTGGAGGGGCGCCTGATGGCTGTCTTCACCTGCCTAAAGAGTAGCTATAGAGGATGGAATCGGGTGGTTCCTGAAGTGAAAGGATGAGAGGTAGTGGAAGAAGTTCCAGCAAGGGAAATTCTGATGAGGTAGAAGAAAAAATTCTTCACAGTGAAGTGGTCAAACAGCAGAACGGGGCTCGGAAAGGTTGTGGAATCTCCATCTTTGGAGACAAGGTCTTGAGCAATCTGAGCTAGCTTTGAAGCTAGCCATGCTTTCATCTGGCTTTGAAGCTAGCCTTGCTTTGAAGTAGCTGTGAAGTGACTAGGGCCTATGATTTCAATAGCCTTGGAATTTATAAAGCATTTTGAGATATCCTGGGATGACTGACTGCTTAAGGGTGCTTAAATATGCCTTTTATCCATTTTACAGAAGCCCATTTAGGTACAAGATAAAATTCTGCCTAGCAAATGAAGAGATTAAAGTTAAAAACCAAGCAAACCATGAATTTAGTATTCTTTAACTCTGATTCTGTTAAAATGCATTTGCTTTGATTATTTTTTCAAATTTTAGGAAGAAAAGAAGATTCTCTTCTATCACCCAAATGAAGTAGAAAAGAATGAAAAAATTAGAAATGTGGGACTATGTGAAGCTATAGTACAATTCACAAGGTATGAAGTCGGATTGCATGGCTCATTGTATTAGCACAAGCACTCTATTTTAAATTTCCCAATCATATGTTTTCTTTTTGTAAGTGTTTATAAATATATGTTTGTCTACATATATGTTTTCTTTCCAGGACCTTTAGTCCAACAAAACCTGCGAAATCCCTACATACGCAGAAGAATAGACAATTTTTCCATGAACCTGAAGAAAACTTCTGGATGGTCATGGTACTTATGCATGTGATATGCATATTTCTAAAACATCATAACGCAATGTTCTCAATGCATTCTGCATTGTCTAATACCAGCCTGTTCCACTTTCTAGGTTGTACGGAATCCCATAATAGAAAAACACAAAGATGGAAAGCCAGTCTATGAATATCAGGAAGAAGAATTACTGGTAATACTGAACTTTTTTTTTTTTTTTTTAAATGGGTTATATTGTATTTTAAGAGTACTTCCAGAAATATCTGAGTTTGACTCTTCTTGAACTGCTGCCAAATTGATTTTTTTTTTTTTAATATATATATCTCTCTATCTATCTCCGTAAGTGGAAAAAGGGCAAAGTACTTTTCGATTAAGTTTAAAGAAGAGAGCAAGATAGAGAATTATCCAGATAGCAGTTCAAGATCACCCAATAAACATCAGCTTGGAATAGGCGAATATTTCCTAGAATCTGTTTGTTTAATAAAGTTCTTGCAAGATTTTAAATCTACGTATTTTTATTAGGTTTAAGTATACATGTTACTACTTTCTTAAGACTGCTAGTAATCTTTACTAATAATCTGGAAAAACAAATGGCTCATAACTATCATGGGATTTCTTGTCCGAACTGCAGTATCATTAGGTCAGTTTAATTGTATACAGGAAGGGTATTTGGCTGGGTGGGATAATATTTAAAAAGCTGGTTGCTTATGCTGCCTCCATTCATTACAGTGTGCACTAGTTCTGCTCCTCATTGTGTTCTAAGAAAAGGATCAGTGTCATAGGCACTCTATTTCGCCAGACAAACAATAAAATAGTCTTTTTTTCATCTGGGTTAAGATCCTAGCCCAATAAAAACGTGCTGTGGTGTCCCACCTCCTTTAGCCTTTGATCTGGATGAAGAGAAAACTATTCAGAAATAAGTTCATTTTCACTGACCACTGGCCTTAGGGAAGGGCACTATTTGTAACTGGTATCTTGTGCATGAGTTAATAAGGCACTTTTGGTATTAAATGTAAGGGGGGAAGGGACTCCCTTTATTGAAATAGTACTTTTTAAGTACAAAGAAATTTCTAGATGCCGACTGAAAATGCTATTTAATTTTTCAGAGATTTATTTCTCTAATTTGTGTGTTTGCTGGCTCTTTGAAAAGATATGTTATGTGTAGCTCAGCCAAAATACTTGAAATTCTGCCTCTGCTTACACTAATGTCCTGCTCTCTTTTCTGCAGGACAAGGTTTATAGTTCGGTCCTACAGCAGTGCTACAGCATGTACAAGGTAGAGTTAATACTAGAGGCTCCTCTTCTGGGCACAGAAGAGATCCTCATGGTACCATTTGGATGTGCAAGCTCATCATTGCTTTGACATTCTTGTCTCATTACTATTGTCTGCTCTCTTTCTGAAGCTGTAATGGTGTTGACGGAAGAGAAAAATAAAGCTTTTGTAGTTACCTCTGCTGGTTCATTAGCTTATTGTAAAAATAAGAGCCTTCTAATTTCTGTGAAGTCCAGATTTCTTCTTTCATGGGCAGTGACACTACTAAGCATTTGATTTTGATGGTGTTAGATATTATCTGTTGGAGAAACAATACTGGATAAAGGCCATCAATCTGGCTTTTACAAAGCAAGAGCATAAGCTACTTAAGTGACACAGATAAGTAATTTCTCTACCATTAAAGAATTTAGTTTCCTTTTCTATCTAATTCTGCCTCTGCTGCCATATATACCTGGACTCTGCAAATCTTAAAGAGTTTTTTTTAATGAAGGGGTACATTTGGATCTATGTGGAGTCCAAATATTGAGAAAGAGGAGCTGTATAGTAATCTAGCTATACTTATGGCCGAGTTATAAGAAATTATTGTAAATGATTACCCAACTGACTGATTTTTTTTTTTTCTCCTTTTAACTATTAGCTTTTCAATGGCACATTCCTGAAAGCCATGGAAGATGGAGGTGTAAAAGTTCTAAAGGAGAGACTAGAGAAATTCTTCCATCGGGTAAGACCTTATTTTTCAGGCACATACAGTGCAATTTTGCATTGGAAATAAAATGCAAAAATCTCCTCTAAGTGGCTGCAGTGTAACTATAAAACATAGGCAGTGGCAACACAGAAAGTCTGGTTACTGTTTTTTTTCAAATACTTCCTGCTTCCTACTAACGTGGTACGTTCTTTAAATGGAGTTGAACCACAAGCAGAGTTATGGCTTGATGGAACAGCTTAGCTGTTGGATATTTTTTCTGATGGAATCATGTTCATTCTTTGGAAATTCTGCTTTAACATTTGAATTGGCTAGTGTGATAACAGTCTGCGCAGACCTATTTGAGTAACTGTTGCAGAATCATTCAGGTTGGAAGGAATCTGGAGAGGTCATCTAGTTCAGCCTCCTACTCAAAGTAGGGTAACACTGAATTCAAACTAGACTGCATAGGGCTTTGCTGGTTGAGCCTTGAAAATATCCAGGGATGGAGATTCCACAACCTGCACGCAGGGACCTGAAGTCCCATAGTAATGTGAAGTAATGGATAGTTGTAATTTTTAACTTCTCCTCCCTCGCCCTCCCCCCATGTGGAATTAGTCATCGTGCCTGATAAGGTTTCAGGAAATACTGCCTTGGTTATAACTAGTCTTCCAAATTTAATTTCAATCTTTAAGAGCAAATGTTTTAGTGAAAGGATGGAAAGAAAAACCTCTATTTCTGAGCAAGAAATCCATCAAATGTTATTCAGGTATTTTTCACATAAAATAACTGAGTAGTCATGTCTGGCAGAATTTAGAGTTCCTACATGAAAAGTTTCATCAAGCTAGCTTTAAAAGATGGCAACCAAGTGTCTGTCTGCCCCATTTTTCTCATTTGCATGGAAGGAAACAGAGGACTGCTGTCAGCAGTTAATTCTCTTGTGGTAGAGATATGAATATTGATATCTCTGATAATGATGGAGTGTAGACACTGTATACTGGTGTTTAAAATTTTTTTCTCTTAACAGGTTTTTAAAACAAATGTGACAGTGTAAACAAAAGTACAGCTCAGTTTGATTTTAGGACAGCCTTCACTTGTGGGTTTTGGAGGGTTTTTTGCATGTTTTTTGTAAGACTATCATAGACTCTAGAATGAACGCTGTTGAAACAAGGTCTACTTGTTTGATTAGCTGATGTATACTTCTGTCTAGCCTAAATTAAAAAATAGAGCATGGCAAAAAGGGAAGTAATAGATTTTTATCTTTAAAACATTGTTTTTCTTTGAAGTTCCTACTGAAGATAAACCAGTAATTTTTGTAGATTTGTATAACAGAAAGAAATCCAAGGAAAAGTCATTTCTGTTTTTCGTTGGGGAATTAGAAACGCTTAAAAAGTTTGGTCATGCAAGTTGTTCTGTTATAACCCTACTGAACAAATTGGCTGTATGTTGCTGGCAGGCTTGAACTGCACTGAAACTCTGAAAGGAAATGAGACTTAGATTATAAACTGTGACAGAGATATGTCATACTATTTGTCTGTAAGTATTTTACTACTTGGGTTTTTTTGGTAATGTGAAATGACTGTAGAGGGAGCTATTGGATAACTCATCTTTCATAGAGCAGAGCATTTGATATTGCATTTGAAATCTCTTGGTAAAGGTTACAGTCTATCAAGAAAGAGAATAATAGAAATTATCTTTTCCTTTGCAGATTGAAAACTAATGGATTTATGTGCTAATATTTCTATGGAGTTAGTTCTGAAATTAAGTATTAGTAAGATAGGCTGTGCTATCTTATCCTCTCAAAAGACCTTGAGCTAGCCTTAAAAGCTGTTGTCACTATGATTAAATAATAGCAAGCTGACACCTGGAATCATACTCACACATTCACACAATCATAGAGTGGTTTGGGTTGGAAAGGACCTTTAAAGGTTATCCAGTCCGACACCCCTGCCATGGGCAGGGACATCTTCAACTAGATCAGGTTGCTCAGAGCCCCATCCAACCTGACCTTGAATGTTTCCACGGATGGGGCATCTACCACCCCTCTGGGCAACCTGTTCCAGTGTTTCACTACCCTCATCGTAAAAAAAACTTCTTCCTTATATCTAGTCTGAATCTACCCTCTTTTAGTTTAAAATTACTATCCCTTGTCCTGTCGCTACAGGCCCTACTAAAAAAGTCTGTCCCCACATGGAGTATGTCATACAAGCAGAACCGGAAAGGGGTTTTTTTTTGGATTGTTAGTTTAGATTACTGGGGATTAGACTCAAATTTGTCATTTAAATCTACACATCGGGAGTTTTCTGAATTCTAAAAAACAACTGTCATTATTCTCTTAGTACTTGCAGACACTGCATTTACAGTCTTGCGATCTGCTGGATGTGTTCTGTGGAATCAGCTTCTTTCCACTGGATAAAATGACTTACTTGAAAATTCAGTCATTTATTAATAGGATGGAAGAAAGCCTGAACATAGTCAAGTATACTGCATTTCTCTACAATGACCAGCTTATCTGGTAGGTACTTCAATAATTATTTTGTGTGTCTTCAATTTCTCATCCTATAAATAAGTGCCATATTAGCAAAGCTTCTGAGTCAGTGAGAGAGCTCCATGAAAATGAGAAAACTGAATGGTAGGATGAGTGATATGTCAGAAAGGCACTTGTCTTTGGCTTTAAAATCTCTAACTTGTACCAAATGATTACTTCCAAGTTGGCCTGAGGAGCAGCTAGAGAAGTCTCTTTGTTATTTCCATCGCACAGAGCCTCTGTGCATATGCACAAGTTCCTCTGTAGGACCCTTTAGGAGAGAAGGTTAATTAAAGGATTGTTCTTTAGATCGTTCTGAACCAGAAAGTTGCAATGCTTGTGAAGAGTTCTACTTAGTGGACTTAATAGCAAACTTGATCTTTGTTTGTTTAAGTATTGTTTCTATTTCTCTTCTGGTTTATGGCTAACTTAGATGTGTTTTGTATTTAGCAAATAAACTAACATTTTATTAAAAATGAATGTTCTGGGATTGACTCTACTGAGACACTGAAATGTTGCTACCCTAGTTTGGTATGTGCTTTGCCTGAGTTTTGGTTAGAGGAAAACACGTGATCTGAACTGCAGCACAAACATCACTTATATTTCTTTTTTTCCCTGATGTTCTAGGAGTGGACTGGAACAAGATGACATGAGAATTTTGTACAAATATCTCACGACATCTCTGTTTCCAAGGCACATGGAGCCTGAGGTATGGTAGTTGGGTTTTTTTGGGGGTGGGAGGGTGGAGGTTGTTGTTGGTTTTCTCTTTTGTGTTTGGTTGGGTTTTTTTCTTCTTTTATTTCTGTTTATCTGGTACCACTAAGGGCTAAAATACCAAAGAGGAGTATCTCTCATCTCCTCCCTTCTTAAATTTTAGTTTAGGGATGCTGAGATTTATTGCTTTCAGGACGCTTTACTGAACTCAGTAGTATTTGCACCTGACGCTTACAATATGAATTGTGCTGATAATTTGAATATGGGATGGTGGTATGGAGTTTACTGAATGTTGATACCTGATGACTGCTCAGTACTGCAAACGCATCACTTCAGCTTGATGGCTAAATGCAGCATACAGTGCCACAAGACCACATGAAGTTACTTATCCCTCCCTCCATCAAAAAGCTCCATAAGCTAAGTTTTAAAATTAATAAATGCAAAATCAGAATGCCCTGTTCTATCCGCGTCTTTTACACTTAGCTTTACCTCCTTCATGTTACACAAAGAGTATATACCTTCATGAGTGGTAATTTCTGCAAATGGTTTGCTTTTATTTGATTTAAAGAGAGTCCACAAAAAGTAACAGAAAATATCTCTAAATTTTTTTCTTGTGTGTGTTCTTTTTCGCTTTAGTTAGCGGGAAGAGATTCTCCAATACGTGCTGAAATGCCAGGAAATCTACAACACTATGGAAGGTAGCTCTTGTTTACTGTCACCATCTACTGCTTCTTCCCTCAAGGGCAAAATGTTTGGGAGGAGTACATGTATTTTAAGTACATATTCCAGAGGGTTACACAGTAGTTGGTGCAATGTAAAACTTGACCGCTGGAAAAAAAAGAGAAAAGGCTTCATTAACATTACTGCATATTTATTTTTCTTCCTCGCTGTTCTTAGTGCACTAAATGAAAAATTTTAGAAGTGCTCCAGTCCTTTCTTTTCAATTGGGCACTTCAGACAAAGGTGTAGATTTAATCTAGGGATTTATCTATTTATTTTTCCTCTGTACTCAGCATGTCAGAGTGAGGAATTCTGTACTTAAACAGCCACGCAACATTATTTTGAAAAATTGTGGGTTTGGACATCTTTCTTCAATCACGGTAATTCCTCTTGCCCGATTTATTGTATCCTTTTGGGATCAAGGCACTGGCACACATTCCCCCCACCCCGCCCCAAGTTGAGGTGCTTCTAATACACCACTGTTCTACATAAAACTAATTTGAATGTCCTGTTGGAAAGCAAAGGAAGAGTGCTTTCCCAGTAGCAACAAAAAAAGGGTTTTTAAAGATAGTCACAACTTGAACGTGGAAAGAGTTTTTTTGTTGTTTCTTTGATAATCTGTGCAGTTTATTTCCCTGGCGTTATTCTGGCTTTCTGACCCTGTTTCTGTAACTCTTTGGAGCATATATGCAAATAATACTTCGAAAATGTAAGAGTGCTGAGATAATATATAAAAGGCTCTACACCTATCTAGATAGCTGAAAACTCATTGTATTCAAATATATTCATACATGCAAGTAATTGCTAGTTTCAAAATAGGAAAAAATGAAATACAAGAATTCATCGGATCTGACCTATTGAATTATTTTCTAGGTTTCTTACTGGACCTTTAAATCTTAATGATCCAGAAGCAAAATGCCGTTTCCCCAAAATATTTGTTAACACTGATGACACTTACGAAGAGCTTCATTTAATTGTTTATAAGGTATTACATTTTTCTCTGCAATTATTCCACAGAATTAGGAATCTATATACGATGAAGATGACGATGATGTGAAGTACTTAGGAATTGTACAGAAAGATGCATTGATATGACCAGATTAAAGCAAAGAGACAGAGAACTCTCTGGTGTTTCTAGCAAAAAGATTTAAAGCCTGAATCTTCTCCCGCTTCCTGCACCCTCCCCAAAACAAACAGTTGTTTTATTAAAACAAAATACCAGCCTTCAGTTACTTTAAGTGGTTTCATACCTGGCTTTATGTAGCATTAATCAATAAAACAAAAACCTAATTTTTTTAAATGAAATGCAAGTTTCTTGCAGACATATAGTCTTGCAAAAAATGCGTTTTTAGCAAATTTTACCTTTTCCCAACAACTTGAAAACTGTTAACTGGGCTGAATTTTAAAATCATAACTATCCTGTGTTGTGCAGGATTGCAAAGAGATTATCCTATTGAAGTGTTACCTTTAAACTAGATTTCTTTTTTTTTTTTTTTTTTAAATTTAACTGGTTTACCTGTGTGTGACCTCACTGAGGTATTGTCATTTATTTGAGGTAGTTGAGGTAACCTGTTGTAAATGGTTTTTTTGCTTTAACTTTTTTGTTCCAGGCCATGAGTGCAGCTGTCTGCTTTATGATTGATGGTAAGTACCTATTAGCATCACTTATTTGGCAAGACATAGGTAGTACAAAATGCTATTACATGCAACTTGTTTTACTCTTGAAAAATACGTTTATTTGTTATTTGCGTCTGTTCTCCATGAGTGCTTTTATCAGTTTTTTGGTTTTTATTCCAGCGGTATAAGAAACTCAATTTACACAATAAAATGACTAAATATTGCTTCCGTTAGCCATGCACTTTCAAAATCATCCGTAAGGTTATAATTAAGAGAGAAATCTGTCCCAGGACTCTCATTGATGTTTAAAGAAAACAACTACAGAAACTGTACCTTCAACTGTGGGAAGAGAATCTCATCTCTCCCTTTTCTTTACCCGCCACCTAGCTTCAATTCCGCCTACGCTGGAGTTTTGCCGTAAACTGGACAGCATTGTTGGGCCTCAACTCACCGTGTTAGCATCAGACATATGTGAACAATACAATATCAACAAGAGAATATCAGGGTTTGTACCACATTTCTGTTCCTGTTGCAGTCCCTCATTAGTTGGTTAAAAAGTAGGTTTAATCAACTGCTTAAATAATGGTAACATGAGGCCAAGTGTTGAAAGCATTGAATTAACTGTGTACTTTAAATGATGTTTATCTACCTTTCTGCATCTTAAGCGTTTTATAAAGTGCCTGTTCTTGCATATTTAGGTCTCCCTGAAGTAACAACATACATATTATTCATTTAGGAACGAATGTTTCTTGTGTGGCTGCTGAAACATTATTCCTCTATGTGCATAATTGTTGCAGAAAAAATCATGTCAATATTAAGATAAATTTCACTATTATCAATTAAGATTCTGCCTCTTCATCCCCCAGCTGTCAGCAGATTATTCAGATACAAGAGGTGGAACTTCTAGGTTTTGCTTCTTTCATATGTGAACTGAAACTAGCTGATCCATGGAGATGATGAGTTCTATAGATTACTGTGCTTGCAGAAATATATACAAGATGGCAGAAATGCCAACTGAAGTGGTAGTCTTCTGTCACTGTCCCTCATATTGAAGTAGAGAAGTATCAGTTCCTGTAAAATCTTAAATTCAGTTTATACTTTCTAACTTTTCTTGAGGAAAACAGCCTCTCATAATGTTCACAAATAGCCTGTGGGCTAGTAGAACACTTGTTTTTTAAAAAAAAAAAATTAAAAATCACTGTCTTCATGCCCATGTCCTTCTTTGTGCTGATTTCCTTTGACTTCTGCTTTGACTTTCTGATATTTTGTCTAATGTTTAAAAAAGAACTGTATTTTTCACATCAAGTGGACAGTGACACTACCAACTCTGTCTGAGTATTGCCTTAGACACAAGTACTTGCAGCTTGGATGGAGTGTATGTAACTTAACTGTTACAAATCCAAAAGGAAGGTGAAGGTCTAGATACTAGAACAACTTTTGTTTAACAGTTTGAAATAGGGATTTTAGTAAGTTAATTATTTAGTTACAATGCAAGCTTTACAGTTGAGTACTTTTTCCCAGAATTACTGCTTCTTGAAGCGTTGCCATGTATAATAGGTGAGGAAAAATCTGTCTCACTTTTTCTGTTTTGCAGGACTAAGGTGACTACCTGAGGGGCAAAAAAAAAAAGTCCAATGAAAAAGGATGTTAGTACTTTGGAAAATATACTTCACTTAGAACTATAGCTGACTTTCCACAAAATTGTATTTATTTTTAGATAGTTTTGTTAGTTGGGGAAGCAAGAACAGCATCGCATATGACAACAAAAGAAGAATTAAACCAAAGATAGGTGTGTGACTGAACTTATTTAGTGGTAGCATGCCAAATCAGCAAAATCGCAGGGTATAGAATAGGATGTGCTTGAAACTGTGCCAGTCTACTAAATCATTAAACTTGGGGTTTTTTAATGTCATCTGGGACTGGCTTTGGCAGCTTTAACTCTTTTAAAGTTTAATGCCATGGTGTCCTGAAAACATGATACGGTTTCTTGACACTAACGCATCTGGGTGACAGAAAGCAAGGGTATCTAGTTGTTTGCTAAGGTTAGTGGTGTCATCAGAGTATCTCCCTGATTCTAAATAATACATAGCCTGAAGTACCAATTGCTATAGCCAGTTTTTGCCAGTCTGAATTTGTTGTGACTTCTACCAAAACTTCAGCCCTAAGTGACAGATTTTATATTAACTTAATAAAAGAGGAAACAGGGGAAGACTGCCAAGGCAGGAGTTTGAAAATAGTCTCTTGATTGGCCCACACAAATGATGGGAGGAAGAGTTCTTTCTTTTGACTGTAACAAATAACAAAGACGTGAGTGGAAGATTACTTCTTAATCAAATTAAATCATTCAAACCAGATGGGACTGGCATAGGGAAGCAAAGAAACAAAATGCAGAGAAAAAACAGCTCATCAGAAAAATTCAAACTACTACTGGGAAGTGGGACAAGGCCTTTAGACTCCCCTGTGTCTATTTACTAGCAGCCTAAGCAGCAGAAGGGGAAAAACTGGTTGGTTTTGCAGGCTTGTGGTTGTTTGTTTTTTTTTTTAAAGTGTTAAAATGAAGTTTGATTATGCCACAAGTCTTAATGTACTTGGTCTCTTCAATGGGAAGATAACTTCAGGATGTCTGAGTAAGCTTTGCACTGGCTAGGTACCTGTCCTCTGTGAAGCCTGTGCTTATAGAACATGTCACTATTCACAAGTCACTTTTTTTAAAATCTTCCTAGGGCTGAGAAGGAGCCTCAGTTTAAGTTTATCTATTTCAATCACATGAACCTGGCAGAGAAAAGCACCATTCACATGAGAAAAACACCCAGTGTATCACTTGCATCTGTTCACCCTGACCTCATGAAGATTCTCGGTGACATCAACAGTGACTTCTCCAGGTAGTGCTTAACTATTAAATAGTCTGTAGCTCCTTCTGTCAAGTAGATTTTTTCAAATGAGTGAAGCTTTCATGTCTTTTTGTTCATGGATGGCTATTCATAACTCTATAAGATAACATGGGTCATATTTGGTATTTTGTGTTGGTTCAGAAGTAGTCTGTCTTAAACAAAACTTCTATTGTCCTTTTAAAAAAATAATTTGAAGAAGGGCCAGGGTCTCTGTCCAAGAAACCAACTAATCTATTTGAAGCTTCATAGTAGCCATAACAAACTTAGAAGGGATATAAAGCCTAGTGCTTTTGCACTTAAGTCTGTCTATCTCTAGACAAGTAGTATAAAGGACAGGGAAACCTGCTTCTTGTTTATATTATACCCTCCTCTGAAACAGCTGTCTGCTTTTAGGAATTAGACAATAGATGGAATGCAAACCTTGCATTTACAACAGTACTGCTGATAGAGAAGATAACTGGTTTCTTGTCAATAGGTATCATGCTTTGAGGTGGGAGAGACCCTCTGTCACTATAAAAATCAATACAGAACATGAAAATGCTGAATTATGTGAGGTCTGTAACTCTAATTAGCAACTAGCAATTTTCCCACTCTGTTTAAGGACAGGGCTTTCGTTTTTCTGTACAGGAAAAAAGAATGTTTCATCGTATTGTGGAAGTACTGGGTTAGTGACAGCTTTATGTAATATATCTAGTTGTTGAGCATGATTTAGTTCTAGGTTTAACAATTAGATATGTGAAAGCTTAGTATCGCCATACCATCTCCAACTTTCATTATTTGGTCACTGTGTAGCAAATCATAATTCTATGGAGGATAGGTGCTTTCTTCAGAGCACTGGAGTGTTTGGCTGATGGACAAATTAATGATTTACTCGTCTGGGGATGTAATTGTCCTAAGCAGCCATTTATGAAGCCTTCATCCTGGATTGCTTAATTATGTCTAAGTTAGTTTGGTAGTCTCTCTTTGATACTGCACAACCACAACAATTTATGACATTAAGCTGTCCTAACAATTACAAATAAAGTTGTTGAAGATGAACTTGCTGCCACCTTCTTTACTTTCTAAAACTTCTTTCAGAGTTGATGAAGATGAGGAAATTATTGTGAAGGCAATGAGTGATTACTGGGTAGTTGGGAAAAAGTCTGACCAGCGAGAACTGTATGTTATTTTGAATCAAAAAAATGCAAATCTGATTGAAGTTAATGGTAAGGATTGTTTTTTATTACCTTTAAATACAGTAGTACTAAAATGTATGTCCCTGGAGAAGTAATAAAATCCATCTCACAAGAAATCTAGAGAGTGGTTGATCTATGATAGACCAGGTAAGTTTGCATAGGGTTTTAGTCTGCCTTCTACCAGCTGTGAAAGAACAGCATAAATATTCAGCAGACATTCTTAATAATTAATCAGTCATTATTCCTCCTTCAAATAATAGAGAAGAGCTCTGTAAGCTTAGTTTAGGAGTAATTAATGAAGCATATTAGAGGTGACAGATGAACATATTTACATCTGAATTAAGTTTTATTTGTCAATGATCCATGTTACTTATACATAATGTCTATCCTGTCAGTGATCCTCATTCCATTATTGTCTTGTTTCTAATGCTATTCTGAGAATTATTTACTATGACAAAGAGTCATTAACATTAAGATGCAATAAGCTTTTAAATAGACTAAGAGAAATGGCAGTTTGAGTCCTATTTGCAGCAATTTCAGGGTGCTGTTTTAATAGGAGGCAATGTGCTTAACTGGATGATGGGAAAGAATTAATACTTTTCCAAGACCAAAGACTAGCAACCAAAATTTTAGAAAGAGGAATGAGTTGCATGATTGCACAGTGATTTCTAATTGTCTTCCAGGATCAAACCTGCCATGCAGAAACAATAAATGAGCGTTTCTGTGCCCGATAAACTTAAGTACTGCTATCCCCAAAGCGTTGTCTGCCAAACAGCACAAAGCAAAAGTTTTGCTGACTTGATTTATTGCAACAGGCTACACTAATCCCTCCTTCCCCTGAAAAGGGGTTACAGTATACTTCCTTGTGTGGAAGCTAAGTCTTACACTGCAAACAGCATAAAAGTTTGACAAGATGAATGGCCCAGCAGCAAACTCAAACCATCATTTACACTTTAGCTGCTTAGAACACAACTCATCTTTCAGACAGTGTGAAACATCAGACTTGACTCAACTTTCTCTTACTTAAGACAGAATAAAATTAAGTGTATTTCTAGATTAGAAATGCCTAGATTTTTTTCTGTTTGAATTTAATTATATTCTCCTTGGTAGAGGTTCCTGTAAAATACCATACTGAAATATCTTTTTATTTTTTTTACAGAAGAAGTGAAGAAACTTTGTGCAACACAGTTTAATAATATTTTCTTCTTGGATTGATCTGCAAAGGGCTGATTTATTGAAGATGTCAATGTCAGACACTTGTTCAACATGAAAAGTTATTAGTCATATTATTGACTGGAATAATGACAATAGTAAAGCAATACTTGCTTTGTAAGAATCAAAATTTCTACTAAAATCTGTAAACTCTGATCATAAAATTTTTAGATTTTAAAAATGTTTATGTGCAAACTAATTAAACCAGTCTGAATTCATCTGTACCATTCCATTCTGATATCGTTATGTGAATATTTTACTGGAAAATAAAACTAATAATTGTTACACTTTTAAGGGCATCTTTTTGTTTTCCTGTGTTCATTTGCATCATCATGTGACTTTCTGCTAATTTTCTACAATGTGAAACTAGACTGGTTACAAAAGACCCCTGAACAAAGAACTTTCTAGGTTGACCTGTTTTTTGCAGCTCCTGCATCAGCCTGATTTACATTCTTTATCAAATTCTTACTTGTTTATATGCAGTATTTCAGTCAAATAAACCATGTTTTAAGTAGAAACCATTGAATTGGGACATATGATCATGACAAGATACCAGTTCTTGTATCAACTTAACACTGAGGGAGTTTTTAGGTGCAAATCAAATATGACTTCTGGAATAGTTTTGTTTGAAGGGTTACACTTATGTAAATAACTATATTCTCCTTCCCAAGACCCTTGGTGTAAGAGCAGAGAGTTTTCCTCTGAAACCAGCAAGTCTTGTGCATACAGTTTTGTCTACTTGTATTTTAGACCTTACTGCACATGTGGATCTTTTGTTGTTGGGTTTTTTCTTCTTATTCAACGAGTATTTACTTACTTGAAGCTTCAGTAGTTCTCAACAGAAGATTTATTTCTTCCTTCTCTTTTTGCCAGCAGGCACCTTGGTAACAACTGGGGGTGCCACTATGGGTGCCTCTTCCTTCGGAGGGGGTACTAACTGTGTCATAGGCTCCTCTAACTCCTTGAAATCTGCACTCCTGGAGTCAAATGGTTTTTTTGCCTCTTCTGCTTCTCTTCCAGCAATAAGTCTGAGTGAACAAAGTTTAAATTTAGCGTACTGCAAGAGGGGGCATTTATACTGGCTAAACAGCTACAGCTATATTCACAGCATGAGCAGTATAAACTTATATTGTAGAGAAGCAGAAAATCTGTCTAGTTACCACTTCAAGTCTGACTTACAGTATGAAAAAACTGCCTCTACACAGAGCAGGGCTCAAGTGCCAGGAAGTAGCAGAGAGTTGAGAGTTCTGTAACCTGAAAGCAGCCTGTATTTGTTACTCCCAACAGTAATAAAAGTCATGAGTTACATTCTGTATGTTGCTTATTATACCTGGATGAGTTTGTTTTCCCAGTTACAGTATGCTATACTACTTTATTATTCTCATTTTCAATAATTTTGTTAGTAGAAGATAAGCAATAACAGTACTTAAAGATAAGATACAACAACTCACTTTGCCAGCTCCTCATCCTGGATCTTTCTCAGCTCAGCTAATTCTGCATCCCGTATTTGATTTTCTTTTATTTTTTCTCTCAGCACTTTTTCATGCTGGTAGGCAGGAAAGAACTTAGTTGTAAAAAAGATTTGCACCTGACACATCCACAGACTAAATTCCTCATCTTGTTCAGTTTTGGCTTCTTTTGGTTCATCTGCAACATGTAAATTAAACACGTTTCTTTAGCAGAGCACTTCTATTTCAAATGTGTTTTGGACTACAATACTCTGCAATGGGAAAGTCTGGCTTCTGCACAGTACAGAAGATGACAACTGTGAGAAACTTTTAACTGATGCATGTGAAAGGGGATGGCCCTTTTGTGGGTCTTCAGAGTGACTTGTCCCTGGGAATGGCATCAGAAAAACATGAACTTTCCTCTTTAATCCTATGATAAATGTCTTCTGCAGTAATCTGATGACAGTTCAGTATCCATGACTCCTGTGCGTGCGGGAATAGAGGACCGAACGTGACTACCCGAAAGAACAGAACTGCATGCAAGCATCCAAGTGTCATGACAAAAAATAGGCTAGGGCCCATGTGCTGGTTCTTTAAGAAACAATGTTTTTTCATATCTGTAACTTTTCAGTCATCAGATTTCAGTGAAAGAACTGATGATTACACAAAGATCCTTGTCTACCTATGTTTTTGGATATGGGATCTTTATCTGTAGAAAACATTTAACAAGCACAAAAAACAACACAGGTAAGATCTGTTAATCAGCCAGAAGGGAGACGGTATAAAAAGGTTACTAGCCTCAACATATGAAAATGCTCTTACTGATTTCTCTTCTGCATGAATGCTGGCTTATCATAACCTAAGACATCTTATCCCAGATAATGGTGGCATACCATTAATAATAATTCTTATACTAAGTAAAAAAAGCAAGACATAGCAGTAATATCTTTTATTTGGCCAAGACATTAAAAAAAAAAAAAAAGGGTAGGCTTGCAGATTGAGCTTCTTATAGAGTAAATAAAAATTACAGCTTCTAGATGCACTACAAATAAAATGTGGCATTTTAAAATTGGGGAAACTATTTAAGTCAGTACTTAAACATCTCATTTAATTATTAAGTTTCATTTTCTTTAAAAAATTTCTTTTAAAAATTTTCTTTAAAAATCTTCCTCCAGAATTAATGTTCATTTACTGCCCTCTTGTGACAAGCCAAAATCTACATATACAACTAAAATTTCGCAGTTCAAGAGCTATGAGGGATTTTTTTGTGTTAGTCTTAAAACAGTAAGACTGCTTTACCTGTCAGTTCCTTTGCTGGACAGAAATCTTGTTCTTCTTCTGCATCCCAGATGAACAACGATGGAACATCTTTGATATCTCCATGAGTTGTGTGAAATGAGAGGACAGTATCTGATATTGCAGAGAAAGAAAGTTAGAATTACTCAGTCTGTAATTCTGTGCATTAAATATTAGGTTCGATCTTCAGCACAAATATAAATTGTCATCTGACCTTACAGCTAGACCTGTGGTTGAAATACTTCTGTACTGATGAAAAATTTGTTTATAACGAAGGCACTGTGCAGAGTTCAATCTCCTGTTTCCATGCCCAAATGAGTGGGACAGAACAGGAAGAATTTAGTTTTAAAAAGCCTTTGAGTTATTTTTAAGGAAAATGTGATAGCTTCTGATTAAAAAGCACAAAAAGTTCAGAGACTCAAACTTGCCCAGCTATCTGTGTATAGCAGGTGTGGAAAGCTAAACGTAAACCTTGTCATAATTGCCAAACTGAATGCAGCTACCCTCTGTAATTACAATACATCCAGCTGTTTCAATGATCAGCTACTGTTTTAATCTTTAAAGTTGAAGAAAGAGTGAATCTCCTCTAGCACTGCTGCTTATAGATGCTTATGGTAACCACAGTACTCACCCAGTAGAAATTCTTGAAGAGGTTGCCCTCTGTCTTCACAAGGTTTCAGTGGCTGACAAGAAGTTTCAAATTCAGTTACTAAATGCCTGGACTTGTGTTCAAATTAAAAAGTGAAATCGCATGTCCATTTGACTACTGCAAACTCCTATCTCCAAAGCATTCTGCCAACCGAATGCATTCTGCAATTATGCCTATTTCAAAACATTTAAATTGCAGTAGTGTTTCACACTTTCAAGTATTGCCAAATCGGTCATAACACTTTTACCTTTGATACCAGCCAGAGATATCCTATTTCAGAGCTAGGCAAAGATAGAATGAAAGCTCCTGTTCTTACATGTCCCTCTGTTCTTACATGTTGCTCTACATACTACTATTCATCTGCTTCTGAGGAAACAATAATGAATTTCTATTCCTGACTACAGGAATATACTACAGGAATTATACTGAGTGAAAAGGAGAGAACAACATTCAATACTGTATCTGAGAAGGATGCTTTGAAATCTTTCCAACTGTCATCCCAAGCATATTCTGCAGCCTGATGATGCCACTCTTTGCAGATGAGTGACAGTATAAGCCTCACAAAAACTCACGTCAAACACAATTCTGTTTTGTAAGTGTTGGTATATTTTCTGAAAGTCATGAAGTTTCCAAATTCTCTGTCTGATTTCCACAATTCCAGTACAAACAGTAACCCTTATTATCTTATCCTGAAATCACAGGGGTAAGACAATCCATTTTTGTTCTTGGAATATCAAGAATCTCACATAGTCATACACTGGGTACAAAATTGTAAAGGCAGTGAAGGTGAAAAGTTTGCTGGAAGAATTCTGAAAAGTGTTTTAGGAATTATATTACAGTTACCTTCCCCAGTGCTTCTAAATCTCTCTGCCCACTTCTCAGACTCTCACTCCCCACCTTGCAAATAAAAATAAAACTGTAGCTTTATTCACCACTGTTTTAGTCAACGTAGACGATACCACCCAATATTCTAAATAACAATAGCTGAGGGTATGTGTGGGAGCAAATGCTTTGTTAGCAATGGAAATGCACCACTTCTAGGCTCATACATGGATCCAGGCATGGGAGCACATTGTATTTAATATTAGATGAAATTCTAGTCCCTTTCAAAACTTAAAACTACCCTGCCTACTCCGTCACCCATGAATTGCAAACTCTCTGCTCCATCTTTCAGTGTGGGCTTTTTACATACCTCATGTTTCTTCATTTCGTCCTGTGATATGACACTTTTGCTTGAAGACAACCATGAACAAGTGTAAAGCTCAGCTGCCTCAGAAACGTCATCACTGATGTGTGTATCAATTATACTTCTGCTGTAAGTGCACTAATAAAAAGTAAACACAAGAAGAATTTTACATTCAATATCATTTAAATTAAGATTTTCTTTTAGTCTTGGAAAATCTGACTATTACAACCAGACCATTTCACTGTGCAACTGCATTAATGCTTGTAGTGATGCAAGGGAATGGGTTCCATAGGATGGGAACAATTGGCCAGAGGACGGGAAGTGGTGGCGTTCAGTGCCCCTACTGGCTTACAGAGACTGTGAAATTAGGTGTTTCTGAATGCTCTTTGAATTAACAAAAATACTTTCATCTTGTGCATAATTCTGAATAATAACAATTCTAAGTCATGCCTTCAACTACCCTATGCATCTAAATTGCACCAGTGTCACAGGCAGCATCTTACAACCTCCAAAATCCTTATTCAAAAGTTTAGCAAAAACAGAGCATAGCTTAACTGCTGGGAAGCAGCAAGTCTTGCTACATACAACAACTGCAATGTCATTTTTACAGGGCAATTTTAGACATTCAATTTAAAGCAGGAGAGGTATATCTTCCATCAGTTAACCAATCTGCCAATTCCCCTTTTAACACCAGAAGACTTGCAAGTACTTTATATGTATTTATAGTTATCTAGGAAAATGTGCAAGTGTGTTAAAACTGTGTATACTGATGTTACAATCTAAGGTAGCAACAAACAGGAAAAGCAGAAGGACCCAATCAAATGACTGTTTATGCAAAGAGAGGAAATTGGTTTCTATGTTCAGGAAACATAGAACATTCACAGGGCCTGACTTCGCCCTCTAAGTGGACACATAATAATATTTAACAGGTCTGCATCAACTTTACCTGAGACAGAGAATATTCTGGGTACAGAGACACATTTGTGGTTCCCTCAGAGAGACCCTCGATTCTAAAGCTACTTCTTTTCTGATTATCACGATCCACTTGCTCCTTAATCATATCACTGGTAACATACACCAACGCACAATCAAGAAGAGCTTCAACAAATTCAAGAAAAACCAACTAGAGTAAAACAAACACAGTGATTAATTCATTCATTTTTTCAAAATCGCTTCATTAATGGGCATATGTACCTGAGCAAGCAAAGAACTCAAAAGTGATTGTTTGTGAAGCCTCAATGGCCTCATTTATCTACTCAAACATCCCTTCTTCTGAAAAAAAATTGAAAACAGACAAAGCTCAAAAAATTCAGGAGGTGATATACTGTGTTATGCATTATGCAAGTCATATTGAAATAAAATACTGCATACATTTTTGCTGTATCTGGAGTTACGAGAAATTTCTCTAACAAATAACACACAATTATTGCTATTACCTAAATTGTTTAATTGCATACGATGCTTCCAGAAATCCCAAAAATGGGTGTATAATGAATCCTTTAGTAAGACTTACACTGTGTTTTCAGTTTATCAGATAGTGTTTAAAACAATAAATTCAATTCTGTCATTCACAATAGACCATCGCTGAGTAAGAGCTAATTCTTTAAGGGTGAAGGCCCTCTATAGCAGGCCAGCTGTCAGGTAGCACAAGAGTCTTCTACAGTCACTACTCGACCTCACTGAGGTGGCAGCACTTCACACGTCACTACTCAGGTTTCCTGGATCACCAGACTTTCACAATCAGTGGTTCACATCTTAATTATTGACCCATCTTAACATTTCCAGTGCATACCTTGGCAGCTGAAGTGCTGAGATTCATCCCTACGTAATCACTGCATACACATATTGTCAGGCAACTGCCCCACAGACAGAACTATTACTAGCAGCAGTCTCCTAGAAATGGTATTTCACCCTCTGGGTTACGGCACTCTTAATGAGTTATCTGCATGGTCATGTATGCTGAGACTGTACTAAAAAGGGTAAGATAATAAACAAAACATAGAAGTACATGAGCTAATCTAGAAGATACAGGCAGAACAAAGGAAGACAAAAATAGAGGCTCAAGTTTGTACTCTTTTTTTTTTTTTAAATAAATTAATTCATTTTGCTCCTGTTCTAGCAAATAGGACAGTATTTGCAGCATTTTTTAAAAGTAATTTTAATTGTTCCTGTAGCAATCAACTATCGTATGGTTTTTTCCATACACACCTCCTGCTCCAGGTTGGTACTACTGCTATCATGTAGAGAGGGCCCATCTTTGACAAGTATTTCCACAAGTCTTGAAGCAGTTAATTGTTTGCTGAGAAGTTTAAAATCCTGGGTAAGAGTAAATGTTACATGTTAACAGCAGTTAAGGCATTCCCACGTGTACCTAATCTAACTCCCTTTAAAGCCTGTGTCAAAATTTCTAGTGGTTTCAAATGATACTTCCACATATGTAATTAACGACAGAGTGAAATTCTGGCCCCATTGAAGTCAATGGGAATTTTTCCTAAACTGCAAAAACAGTGTTAAGAAAGAACTTGTGAAAGCTCATAAATAAAAATATTAAAAATTACAATTTTGCCACCTGATATTTTTATTAATTTTTTTCATGAAAAAAGGCTTGGATTTAAACAGTGACCCAAAACCCAAGCATATCAATGGGAATTGTTCCCTAGCTTCAGCGTAATCTTGATCTGTCCCTGAACTACTGGATTTTAGTAAAGAATCTCATGTTCATCTTGCAGTATATTAAATTAATACATAATTAAAATGGTTTATTGTGTTATTTCAAAAGACGCCAGCCTTTGAGTTCTACCAGTAAGACATTTTCGTATATCCATTTTACAGGATGGGGGCGGGGGGAAAAAGCCAGCAAAAATATTTATATTCCCTTAAAACACATCTGTCTAAGATTTGATTATTTGAAATTATCAAGTACAAAATCAGAACTCAATCCTGCAAAAGTACTATATAAGTTCTATAGAACAACTGTCCCTTTAATGTTTGTTGACAGTTTGTACAAATAACATTGCCCCTACCTTTTCAACTATGCAGAAGCAACAGGGAGTATTTTAAAATGCTCATATAAACTGAACAAATAAAGCCCATCTAATCACACAAAATAAAAAAAAGTTGATTACATTCAACATCCAAAGGAAGTGCCTCATTTTCATTGTGGGTTCAAATGGAGGTCTGGTACTCGGTCTACGAAAAGCTCTGTATATTTCCCAGCATTTGTCGATGTAGCTCATGGCAAAAACTGTACATCGTTCTTCAGAAAATAAGATACCTTTAAAAATTAATTGGGAAAAAATAACAGTTACAATAAAACTGTGATGTATGTGGTACTAATTGATGAATTCTGCACAACACAGAAGAAATACCACTACTTACCTTGGATACGACAGGCAGTGGGAGTAACATTCTTGGACATCATTTCTAAGAAACACTTATGCAGATAAGGACCTTTATCTCTACAATTGAAACAAAAATACTCTTGTCTGGGAAGACTCAAACTGATTACAGTGAAATAAATTTCACTAAAAGATGAAACTTACTTGTGCTCTTCATGATAGATATGAAATGCTAGACGAATAAGGTAAGACAAAAACGTTCTGAACAGTAAAGTCTCATGTGGACAATGTATCTCCTCAAGTGGTGTTTTATGACCTAAAGAATTTGACAAAATAAATCTGTATTGCTATCATGTACTTTAAAATGCTTATAGGCATATTGACTTGCCAGCCTTTCTTATCCTCTCCATCTCTATCTATCACAGTGTAACAACACTCCTGGAAGAATCAGACCAGACACAGCATCGCTTCCAAACAAGTAGGTCAAGGGGGAACTGTCCACCTGTAGCTGAATCTTACCAATTTTCCTCCTTCTAGAAATGCATCCACTTAGCATACAGGAATGAAAGGGGAAGCAAACTTGGAGTTAAACCCTTCACATACTAGGGACTCTGCAGGGCATCCCACTGCAGGTCTAAATGGAACTGATTGATTAACTGGCTCTATGGAAGAAAAAAAAAAACATAGTACATGCAAACCAAAATTAAGAGCACTGGAAAAAAAAAGAAAAAGATTTGTGTCTTCTAGCTCTCTTTTTCAGACCTCTTAAAACTACATGTAATAGTAATGGCAAGACCAGGGGTGAATACAATTTTTGAACAGATGGCTCTTCAGAACAATTTTTAAGTGGTATTTTAATTTTGCATTTTCTCACTTAAGCCTTTTCTCACCTGAAATGCCTGGAGAAGTGTTAATGCATCCACTGAGAACTCACAGGCACAGAGGTACTCACTCAGGGCCACTTAACTACCAGAGTTAAGCCACTCCAACTCTCCACAGCTTACTATTAAAATTCCTAGATTCTAGACCCCGATCAACAGAAATACAAACCACTCAATATCCGATCCATTTCAGCAAGAGTTATGTTGGAGTGATGAAACTGGCAGTCCTTCAGAAATCTCCAAAATTGGAGCTTAGTCATGAGGAAGGTGTTGTCAAGAGAATGATCACAGCCTAAGCTGCTGTAGAAGGTGTAAACTCTTCTCAGTTCTGTAATATGCCTCAACACAGCAAATTCTACCTAAATAAAGCAGGATATGTTTTCAGCATCGTCTCACAGCAAGTAGGGATTAGCTTGTATTGATCCTGTAACTGGGCATATAATGCTTTTGACCTTGTAACTTCGAAGAGCATATCCTTGGCTAAGTGTTCATGAGAACATTACTCAAACATAGTTACAATACAAATTTTTCAGTGACTGATAAAAATAAATCAGTCTCTGTCAGCAGACAAACCTCACAGTAGCTAAAGGTAGTTGCTGAATGCCCTTCCAGATATGTTAACATATTTTTTGTTGTCTTCTAGTGGAAGCTCAGGAAGAAGCAGTACTCTCTATTCATTCTTTTTGCTTTTCTGTTTCCGTGGCCTTCAGATTTTCGAATAATTCTTTAATGGAAAGAGTTACTTTAATACAAATAAACCAGAAATAAAATAATATGAAACACACTGCGGGGGAAAACTGAAAATATCAAACAGTAGACTCTTACTTGTTTCACTTCTTCATGTCTCTCTTCCCTTGGCAACAAGTCAAGCAGTGAAGATATATCCAACTCAATATTCGATCCCAGAATAGAAGTATTTTCTGAGCCATTAATGATGGTGATGTTTTCTACCATGCAAATAAAATAAATTAGAACGAACTAAAATGAAGTTTAATATATGTATATATATACACACACACACAGAGAGGGAAAATAAAACATGTTATTCCTTCTTATCTTACTGACTTCAAACTGAGATAATAGACTCCTTTGTAGTGAGGAGTAGAGATTTCATAATCAAAAGCATAACAACTGAAGAGTAATTTTTTCAAATCCAACCCCTAGCCAGAAGGAAATGCAGGTATTACATAAGCTATAAAACTTTTAGACAACAGTGTTCCAAAAGCATTACAAGATGTATTGTGGATGTGTCATTCAACTCAAAGTGTCATGCACACAGGAAACAAGAAGCATGGGAGCAAAAGTCGTTAATAATTAAGATAACTCCCACCTTCATCAAAGTTCTTTGAAGAAATATGTCTGGCTTTTGAGTAAGTACAAACAGCTTCACATTATAGTAAAAAGGAATAACAAAATCTGAACCAAGGAGAATTTGTTTTCTTAAGCTGCTTACCAGGGCCAAAATGACTTCCTGTGCAAATGGCATTCAGCTCTTTTGCATTCATTGCATCCACTTGAAAAGCAGGATATTCTACTATACGATCATCTATGAACTCTCCTTCATAAATATGACCATTCTTGAAGACAAACTTGCCCTATAGACAGATTAGTTTGATTAATTTCAATATAAATATAAATCAAAGATCAGAAAAAATAACACTAATGCTCTCAATCAAATTTCCTTTTAAGAATCTTGGCTAAAACACAATATATGAGATAAAATAAAGCGAAATAATTTTTCCTACCCTCTTTTAAAAAGTACTTTATAAAAGTATTATCTGTAATTAAAGTACACTGCCAGGATGAAGAATTGCCTATAGATCTGTTTGATTCTGAAAAGTATTTTGAGGAAAAAAAACACCACCACCCCCCCCATATAGGAAGACTTGTTTGCAATCTTTAGTTTGTATATGTGGCACCCTGCTCGCAGTTTTTTTTAACACAGTCTGTTAATGCGAGAACACCTCTGTGCAAGGATAGCTTGAAATCCATTAGCTCATAGTGTAAAAGTACTGACCAACCACTGCAAAAATCAAGATGCACCTATTGCACCAAAAATCTCCACAGTAAAACGTATTTCTTTACACACACAACACACATCTAACCACAGAGTCCAATCCGTGGCCCAGCAAGGTCCTTGGAAGGACTCCTGCTGCTTTCAGTGGACTCTGCCTTTTATGCTGGGATTCCATCCACAACACAAATTGAATGTAGTTTTCCACACAAAAGTCTAGAGCTCCACTATACAGAGCAGAACAGTCTCCTCTGGTGTTGTCTGTAGTTTTGTCTTACTACTTGTCAATACTCACCTTGCCATGCTTCTTATTACAAACCCATTCACCATCGTACACTGCTCCACCGGCATATATGAACTTCCCATGTCCATGTCGTTCCCCATTTACAAAATCACCTATGTATTCATTCCTTAAAGGATACTGAGACACAGGCATTCTCTTCAAAAACCATATGTGGGTGCCATATCCATGCTAAAAAAAAAGTGTTTTAAAAAAAAAGTCTCCAGAAAAGCTACAATTGCTACAGGTACAGACTTTTAAAAAAGAGAACCACCTAGGCATCTTTAAGAGTCACTGTTGGCAAATCTCTTAAATAAAAGCACCCACTTGATAGCTGCAGTACTTCAAACCATCCATACTCATACTTCAAACCAACTATACTCTACAAAGGTGCAAGGGAGAAGCACTCAGAGGATACACCAAATCAACACATACTTGAGCAAGCTCTACCAACAGGACTCCTAACGACATCCTTCCTGCCTGAATTCTTTTGACTGTAATGCTGAACAGCCAGGTGAGGAACACCACGCCAGACAGAGAGCCACGATGTTCCAGAAGCTGGACCCCTTGACAATTTTATGCAGAGTGAGAAGACAGAGGAAGTAGCTCACATTCTTTTTCCAATAAAATAATAAATGGAAGGAACAGAAAATGCGAGAAATCTTCTCCTTCCATCATAAAACTTTTACAAGAGGGACCAGTGTTGTCTAACATTTTACAGATGACACAGAAGCAAATTGCCACATATACTCACGGCTGAAGTCATATCTCAAGCTAATTATAGTCACAAACATTTAACTTTTTAAACTTTTTTTTTTCATGAAAAATGTTTATATTTGCCATTAGAGAATTAAATTACAATTTTGTAAGACTAAGTCAAAAGCCTTTTAAAAATTTGAATATTGCTAACATGAGAATCAACTTACAATAAACAGCATATTTCTACTATCTCAGCTGGCAAAAATCATACAAAGCTCCTTTGATACTGTACAAAACTCCCTACCTAGTTTTATCAGAGTAATGGACAGATGCTGAACTAAAGAGGTTGCTGGGGAAGAAATTAATACCTGTATGCCATACACCCACTGTCCCATATACTCTTGATTAGCTGTTAACCATCTCATTCTTCCTTTTCCGTGACGTACATTTTTCTCCCACTGACCTTCATAGATATTTCCAGACTTATAGCTGCAAGAAAACAATAAAAGTTAATGACTCATTCACAGTAAATTCTGAGCGGATCTTACGAAAGCAAGGTTTATGCAAAACTTCATTGCTAATAAACTTAGCATTTATTAATGCTAAATATAAGCAGTAATTTGAAGGTTGGCTCACTGTGACATGGATATAGAGGTTTTATTGTACCCACTGTTTACCTCCTATTTTTAACTTACAAATCACTGTAAAAATATTAATCAGTTCTTTTTTTCCAAAGAGTCTTCGCCATAGCTAATCAAAATATTCTTTTGTATATAATTCCACAAATAATTCATTTATTTATGAAAGCAGCTCCATCTGTTCAAGTCAATTGAGTTTATTTGGTTTTAAATGTTGATTTGTGGTTTACCAAAGCTGATTTTGGATTTTGCCTTTAGACATTCTTTTGTGGGAATGATCAGCAGAAATATACCAACAGAAAAATATAAGCAATAGAGAAGGTCTATTTTATTATTATAAAGCACTTTGTACAATTATTTATTCCACTGCAGAAAGTACACACTACTATGAAATGATAGCATTTGTATCCATTTTAAACAATAGGAGAAAGAGTATGACAATACATGTAAAATAAAAAAATACGAAGATAAGAACAAGTGTTACGTTTACCATCTGATTCCCCATCCTTCTTTGACGTTATTTACCCAGTCGCCTGAATACCAAGAGGTATGTTCTTGATCATAATATATGGTACCCTGAAACAAACAGTATAGTCAATTTAAACAACTAAATATTCATCTACATTAATAAAACATTGCATACAAATTATATAAGACACATCTAATTACGCTCTTACTTCTAGTCACTTTGAGACACTGTACTGTAAGCAACTGAAGTGATAAAATTAAGTAAAAAAGCAACCTCTTTCGATGAATACTAATTAACACCTTAAAAAAGACCAAGTGTTCAAAAAAAAAAAATCATACTACATTAGATCAAAGTCTACCATGTTTTTCAAACCACTTGGAAATACTTTCAGAGAACTAACTTCGGCAACTTAATCACAGTAGTCACTCTGAGGTAGATCCGTTTTCTGACTCGTTCAGAATTCAACTTCCAACAGTAGGTCTACAGCATTAATTGTTCTGTCTTTCTCTATCTGATAGCTTCTTCTCAGAACAAACTGGACAGACCATTGCACTGGTGACCATCCACAGCAGCCTCTGTGATTTTAGTGTCTCATTAGTGACACAGAACAAAAAAACATGTGATTAGAATGGATTTTCCTCACATGCCGAGCATCGGTCTTCAAAATGTCAGGCCCAGAAGAGTGTCTCAATCTGGATGCACACAACAGAGACACATAAAAGCTCTACTTGCCTTTAAAAATTGGAACTAGATGTTACTTACACTAGAAAAGGCAGTCTTAATTGTAATTAGCATACTTGGTCTGCTTAACACATTTGGGAGGGGGGATCACTTTGTCATTACTGGGAAGCTAATTGTTCTGTCATTGTTACATGGCTACTGATGCAATCATCAGTTTTGACTTTGTCATCATCTTACTTGGAGCAGCATAAAGGACAAACCACATAATAGGCCAATTACTCTTTTAGGATACCATTCATGTCTTCCACTACGAACAAGATCCCATCCCAATTGTTTTAATTAGCATTCACAACTTCAGAGAAGATCCTTAGAAAAAACAGATCTCTACATAGCATAAGACCATGCAACCGCACAACACATTTTTGCAAAACCTTTCCACAAGAATGCTTGCTGTTCTAGAAGACAGTCACCCAAGACTATGCTCTCATTTGTTCTTACTTACCTTTCCATGTCTTTTGCCTTTACACCAATAGCCAATGTAAGAAACAGGACGAGTACCACTTCTGAAAACTCCAAATCCATGCCTAACTCCATTCTTGATTGATCCTTCATAAAGGCTGCCATCATTCCATGTATAACGGCCATTAAGCATCTGCACATTTTTAACAAATGTTCCCTAAAAGATTAAATTACAACATTTAAAAAATTAAAACTCAGTGTTCCCCAACCATCTAGGAGAAATCAGGCTTGTGATTGAAATCACTGCCATAGTTCTGCAGTTGCCACCCATACTACACCGATGACTGCAACTTATCTAGATTCCTTGAATTTGCACATCTAATTGGCTGTAATTGTGTTCAGTTATAAGTTAAATTGCACTTTACCTCGTACTTTACTCCATCAGCCCATGTGTAAGTCCCTTGCCCATGCATAAGCCCTTCAGAAAACATGCCCTTCAAAATAAAGAGAACAGCATCATTTGCAAATTTATTCTTACAGTTGAAGCCTACAGTTGAAGTGACTGTAAGATTTCAAAACAATGACATATTAATTCCCCTCAACTACTAGTTTCAAATGAAGTTTTAATGTCAGGAATCAACAGAGCTTTCAATGCTTACACATTCTAAGTGCTCAACCTCCACCTACATTAAAAGAAATAGCCTGCCTGTTCTAGAGAAAGAACTTGATCCACTACTTTTTTTTTTTATTTATACACTCACCTTATATGTATTTCCCCCCTCAAAATAAGCAAATCCTTCACCCTCATACAATCCATGGACTTTTTCACCTTCATAGCTACAAGGAAAACAAACTAAAGATTAAGATTTCAAGTCACTGCCAGTAGACCTAAGTCACAACAGACATATAATAAATGACCTTTGATTTACCATGGTCTACACACAGGCCAGTTGTTGCATCTTGTGTAGAAAAATGAGCTACAACAAAATTTCCAATTTTTTGCATCTTCCTTGTAATATTTCACGTAATTGTTGTGTTGTCTCAAACCCATATTTATTTCAATTAAGAAAACAAAGCACACTGGTAGCATTTACTAGCTTACAACCAGGCAACCTGGTCAGTATGTGAAACATTACATATAGTCCCCTTGAACTACCAAAGGATTTGGTTAATACTGCCATTCACGTGTTTCCTCAGGTTAGGATATTTTTAAGGGATATGAGCTGCCCTAAACATTAAAAGGCAGCAACTGCTGAACATTAAATGACAGACTACATTTTCTTCACCAACTGTCTGTTACTTAGACCAAACTTCACTGTAAGTGAACAAGCCAAAAGAATGAGGCTTTTGGCAAGCAGAAAGCACCAGCAACATTCTAGGATGCAAGAAGGCAGCAGAATTCCACGTGTATCAGTCTCGCAGGGTCACAGCTACTAGGTCTGAATAACCTGATTCACTGCCTCAAATCAAGAGTCAAATCTGTGTTTGTATGACACTGGGTACACCAGAGATACTTAAATGAGAATTCTTGACTTCACTGACGTACTTGTAACAAGCATACCTTTTTACGATAACTTGAGTAAGAACAGGCTCCTCGTAGTATTGAGGAACATCTTGGACTGGAGGTTCTTCTACCTCCTCTGGTTCTTTATCTGATATCACTGGATTTGCCTGTGTTTCTTCCACTCCATTCACTAAGGTCTGCAGATCTGTCAGCTTTGTTGAACTACCCTCACCTGTAGTATCTTGTGCAAGAATAGGAGGACGTACAGTTTTTTCTGCCTTCTTGCCATCTTTCTTCTTATCCTTTGCCATAACTACTGAATTGTCTCAACGTGTATTTTCCTTCTGAACGTTTACTGTCTCACGTAAAGATTTTTTCCCCTATAATCTATTTGATTAAAAAAAAAACCAAAAACATCTAACTACATGAAAAATTATCAATCTTTTCTTAATTATTATATAACCGTGTATTTTAAGTTATTTCTGTAATAACAGTTCCTCAAGGCAGTGGTTTCAGCTTGTGGTAGGCAGACTGCAGGGCTAACAGGAAGCGATGCCTGTGAATTACCTCTAAGAAGTCCATCAAAACCACTACGATAGAAGTGTTGTGAATAGACTTACTTTTGCTACACGGAGGTCTCCATCTTTACTAGAAGATTTTTAGGTGTCTAGATTTGATCATGTGGAAATCTGAAAACCATTTCTCAAATATATGAGTTTGGTGAGTTTCTTGAAAGTTATAGCTACACTAGTATTAACTTGCTTCCAAAAGTTATGAGTTGCAGATTGAACCACAACATAGAATAACCACTATAGCTTATAAAAATATTTTGCCAGTTAAGAGCTACTTGAAGGTTACAGGACTGCTTGAACAGCTGTAATCACAATTCCCACTCATTCCATAGACTGATCACCACTGCTTTGTAATACAACAAGAATCAAATCCGCGTGCTGCAGTGGCGAGGGCTGACAGGTACAGCCTCAAGCAACCACCGCCATGTTCTCACCACTGCTTGCTTCCAGCCAGCGCCTCGTTCAACTCGGGCGATCACAGTATCGGATCAATTGCGCTCAGCCTGCGCGAAGGGCCCGAGTGGGAGAGCGAGGGGCGGCGGAGCCCGGTGCTGGAAGCCCTTCCGCCCGCAGGGCAGCG
>NW_009225239.1:0-4036 GCF_000690835.1 Fulmarus glacialis
TTGAGTGCTCCCTCAGTAAGTTTGCAGCTTCAGCTACTAATCATCTTGGTAGTGCTCCACTGGACTCACTTACTCACTTCAGCATGCGTGCTGCATCTTGCACGGTGGATGCCCAAACTGGACATGGTGCTGCAGATGCAATCTCATGAGTGCCAAAACAGAGGGTGACAATCAGTTCCCTCTGACTGCTGCCTACATTCTTACTGCTGTGGCTCAGGCTGTGGTTAGCTTTCAGCACCCCAGGGACACGTTACTGACTCACGTTCAGCTTGTCCACTGGCCCCTTTTCCTGCAAAGTTGCTTTCTTGCCAGTCAGCACCCAGCTTGTTCAATGACATGGGGTTATGCCTCCCTCCCAGGTGTAGGACTCTGCATTTGTCTTTGTTGAACCTAATGAGGTTCCTGTCAGCCCAATTTTCTAGCCTGTTGAGGTCCCTCTGAAAGACAGCCCTGCCCCTACGGTATCAATCACCTCCCGCCCCCAATTTGTTGTTATCCATGAATTTGCAACCCTTCCCAACATCCAGGATGGTATTGAAACCCTTCAGCATTTTTTGGCTCAGTATTAACCCCTGAGGCATGTTACTAGTAACAACCAACCAACCGGACTTCAAATGGCTGACTTCAACTCTCTGAGCCCTGCTGTCGAGACAATTTTCCAGCCACCTCACAGTCCATTCCTTGAATCCATATCTCTCCAATTTATTGTAAGAATACAAAAGCAGACATTGTCAAAAGACTTGCTAGGGTCAACGTAAACAATGCTCACTGCTCTCTGGTCAGTACCCAAAGGCAGTCATGTCATCACAGAAGGCAAGCAGGTTGGTCAGACCTCGTTTCCCCTTGGTAAATCCATGTTGTCTGGGCATGGCTTCCAGGAGCATTTGTTCCATAATCTGCGAGGTTGGGCTGAGCAGCCTGTAGTTCCCTGGGTCCTTCCTGAAAATGGGCATTGCATTTGCCTTTTTCCTTAGAAACCCTGTACCCTGTTCACCATGATCTTTCAAGGATGATAGCAGCCTTGTAATATCAGCCTGCATCCTTGAATCCTACCCAGCTTTCCCCGTAGACTGGTATAGATCCAGGGTAAGTAGTCCTTAACTCAGGCTTCCTCTTATGTGGGTAGTACCTCACCCCCCAGACTCTGCCCAAAGATCTGAGCACAGACCTCTCCAGTTAAAACCTGAAGCACAGGCAGCACCGAGTGTACCTCAGTTATTTCCGTGTCCTTTGTCACTAGGCTACCCACCCCACATAGTGGGGCCCACATTTTGCTTAGCCTTCCTTCCATGTTAATACACAGAAAGGGCCCTTCACATCCCTCACTGATTCCAACTCCAGCTGAGCTTTGGCTTTCCTAGTTCTGCTTCACCATGCCTAGGCAGCGTTTCTGTATTCCTCCAGAGTAGCCCTCCCCTGCTTCCACAGTCTGTATACTTGCCTTTTGGATTTGATTTCAGTCAGGAGTTCCCCATTCAGCCACCCTGGCCTTCTCCCATGTCTGGTTAACTTCCTGCATGTCAGAATAGACAGTTCTTGTGCTTCAGCTAGCTCCCCTGGGCCCTTCAGGGCAGTCTTCTGTGGGATTCTGTCAACAAAATGTCTGCAGAGACAAAGTCTGCCCTCCTGAATTCCTGGGTTGCAGTTCGACTATTTATCTTCCTCACTTCCCTCAGAATCTTAAGCTTTGCTATCTCGTAGTCACTGTTGCCAAGGCTGCCACCAATGTCAGTGTTCCCAAACAGCCCTTTCTTATGTGTGAGTAGCATGTCTAGCATAGCCAGACTCAGCTTGTCGAGCACTCCTGTCAAGAAATTGTCCTTGATGTAGTACAGAAGTAGCCTGGATCACTTGTACCTCCATGTTGCCATCCCAATCCCCTCTACAAGAACAAGAGCCTGCAGTTTTAAGGCTAAGCTGTGAATGTTTTTTTTTCAGTCAACTGCAAAATAAAGACTAAACCTGCCATCAAAAATCATATACTGAGAAAAATTAAATATCAGGAATTAGAAAAATACTTCCAGTTACTGTTTCTGAGTCAAAGAGAAGTAAAAATAGGTAACAAAAGAAAAGGCTAGGTTAGTATCAGGAAACAGCTCTCTTACAGAACTGTCCACTTCCCAGTTGACTGAAAACCCAAGAAATTGATTTCCTAGAACTACAGTGGGACTTTTGCTGAAGGCAAAGAGGAAAAAAGAAAATACTTAGCAGGAGCCTTCATTCTTTGAGATATATAGTATATTTGTCTGTTTAAGTGTGGCTCTGAGCCCAAACTCTTAAGACCACAGATGCTTTTATTCTAGCAGTATCTGTAGAGCGAGTTCACACTACACAGGGTGATGGAGATCAGAGATCCATCTCCATTGCCTCAGTTTCTCTGACCCCCCACAGTCCAAATTTTTTCTGGATGCATCAACACGGAGGTCAATATCAATGTAGATGTTTTCCCACAGGTGTCAAGAATAGACATGCTCATCATATAAGCTGCAACAGTGCACATGCTATAATAGAGAGTGTACTGATTCCTGGGATAGTAGATTTAGAAAATAATGCCATCTAGTCTGTTACACAGTTAGCCATCCTTAGAGTAAAGATGTTCGTGAGTCCTCAAAAGATTAACATTCTTGGAGACCATCTGGTTCCATGAACATAAAAAACCAAGACTTGTTAGAGTGGATAGTAGTTTCTCTGCTTCATCTTATGCTGTCTTAGAAACAAAGCAGGTAAAGTGATTCAAAGGAAACTGGTATATCTCAGGGACATTTGGAAAAAAATCCAGTGAAATCTCTTATCTAGGAAAGACATACTAGAGTGAGAAAGGCCAATGACAAGGTCTTCGGTGTCACCAGCTCTGAGTGGGAATTATAGCTACCAAAAAAAGCTGGTTAATGAACAAGGAAGACCAAGCAATGAAGAGGGTTTGGTATTAGGAAACTACCCTAAGGAGGCCTGAGGGAGCGTTTCTAAGAAAACGACCCTACAAGATGAGTCCTTGAGAGAGGAGTTAGATCACCATTATTGCTTTCTTCACATCTGGATCATAGTCCAGCTTCCTGCTCCAAGCAGGGTCAGATCAGGTTGCTCAGAGCTTTATCCTGTTTGGGTTTGAAAATCTCAGAAGTTGGAGATTGCACCTACCTCTCTAAGCAACTTGTTCTAATGCTTGACTGCCTCCATGGCAGGAAGGTTCTTCCTTGTATCCAGTCTGAATCTCCCTTGTGTCAATTTACGTTCATTGTTTCTCGCCTTCCCACCGTGCAGCGTGGGAAGAGTCTGGCTCTGATCTCCTAGTGACCTCCTCATAGGTATTGGCAGGCTGCTATTATGTCCCCCTAAGTCAGGGCAAGTGGTGAGTTGAAGCCAGAGGTTCGTTACAGTGCTCACCTACTCATTTCGTGCTTCAATTTCTTTTCCTCTTTTCCTTTCTTCATAAGGGATTTTGAAGGCCAGTCTGGACCCAAAGGCCCTGGACAGAAGCTCAAGATGGAGAAGCTAGTATCTTTCAGGCTTCATTGGCATTTAACAGCAGATGTAAGGAGTTCGGGATTGGAAGATCAATAATGGAGGTCATGGGAGTGAGTGGTCCAGTAATACGCTAGGGGCAAAGTAGAAGAGGCATTAGAGAATTGTCTGTTAGGAATGAAAGGCCCAACACTGAGTCTGTTATGTACTCCAGGGGCAAACATGCACTTGGCTTGTTCTAGGTTAAGGAGCACAAACATTTCCCTTTGAATGTTTTCTTTCTTGGGAAGCATCCATGCTCAGGATATGAAGCTGTAGGCCTTGGAAGCACTCTGCAAAGTAACACAAGTGAAAACTAAGCTTCTGCACCTTCTTGGTGTCTCCTTGATAATGAAGCAGCAAGCCCAGTGTGTTGGTATTACTGTTCAGGCTATGTGACCCAAACACAAATCCTAAAGAGAATTAACAAGGAAGGAGTAGCTCAAGGCAAGATTGGAAAAAAAACAAAACAAACCACAAACCCAACAAAAACCAAAGAAAAAACGCCCAAAACATACCACAACACGCCCCCCCC
>NW_009225239.1:4049-10528 GCF_000690835.1 Fulmarus glacialis
CCCCGCCCCACCCCAGCTGATTACAGGTCAAAATAAGAGAAAACTAAAGAAAAGGGAAGGCAAATAGTTGCAGTTTAAGAGCGGAGCTGACCAGAAGGGGAAGTTTCTTGCGTAGGCTGTTGAGAGTACCTTCAGAACAAAGGCGACAGGCCTATATATTCTGCATCTGTGGTAGGAAAGGCTGAAGGATTGAGCCCAGGTAATCCTTTTCCAGTGACATGTCTACTCACCTGTGACACAGCTCTCCAAGTCAGCACTGAGTAAATTTGCCACTGGGAAGAGATGATAGTTTCTCTTCTGCAGTGATGCTTACTCTGTCACCAGTCCTTCCTCTGCCTCAGCAGGAGCCAGGCTGGAAATGGCTGACAGAGACATGGGACTCCCAGGGTTGCACTCATGAGTTCATCAGGCTGTTCATTGTATTTACACCAACAGGCCTTTATACTTGTAGCATTCTGTAAATATACATTGTTCATGCTAGACAACTTTTCTGAAAAACTAGTCTCTTGTGGTGTCACATCAACCATGTTAGTAACTGCTCCAAGTTAAATCAAACCCAGATTCAATTTCAGAGCTAAACCTTTCAGGTTTGGGAAATCTGCAAAGGGGCAGCTGAATGTTGTGTACCATCTCAAATCCCTACTGGTGTCCTTACCCTCAAATCAAGTTCTCCTGGATCCTGATTGTTATTTTTGGCAAGCTTCCCCTAAAGCTTCCCTTCTCCCTTCTGTAGGGAGAGCAGATTACAGACTAGATCTAAATATTTCTGCAGGTCAGCCATAAACAACAAAAAACTACACACAAAAGAATCCTGCCTGTGTCATTTGTGATGCATTACAAAATGAGAACAAGAGTATGCATACTGTCTACCACGGATTCTCCAGTGGAAGGGCAAACAGGGACCTGCTGCTGAATTGCCAGCTTTATCGTTCTTCTACTTAAGAAAGTATGTTTTAAAAGAGGTCTGTACTTGTTTTGAGTAGTAGCTTTTAAGAGGTACTCAAGGAACAAAACAGCATAAAAATTTGCATGAAATAAATATTCTTGTGTTCCGAAGTCTGAATCTGTTGTATGACTCTCCTCTAAATATTTCTGGAATCAGTATTTGGCATTTCTTCCAATTGTGAATCCTGACAGATTTGGAAGAGTAAAACATATACTGGTTGTAGATAGCAATGACTTTCTTCTAAAATAAATATTTCTGTGGTAAAAAGAGAAGCATAAAAACTAGAGAGCAATGAATAAAAAAGTTACAGTGTGATCTGCTTCCCTCCGAAACTGGTGGTATTTAGAGCACGTTAGATAATACAAGTAAAAGAGTACTGCTACAAGTAAAAGAGTACTGCTACAAGTGGAATACTTGTTGCATAACCAAAAAAAGGGTGGGGGAAACCAACTCCAAATAGAGAACAGCTTGTAAATCATTCTAACAAATGTGTAAGTGCTAAAAAATGACTCAGTCATATTTGGAAAATAAATTTAGTGGTCTTTGGCCTTTGCGGGCCATGGGCAATGATGCCAAGCAACTAATAACTCATGGCTGCAATATTCCATTTTCTTGGCTGTAGCTTTAATTTCTAATGGCTGCTAGAAATAGCAAAGCGTCTTACAAACACAATGTCACTCTTCAGCCATATGTGGGGACCACTCTATCAGATGCAACTTCAGTATCTACTGTTACTTCATGATATTTGGTTTTTCTATACTAGAAAAGATAAACTCAAGATTAAAAAAAAGAAGTTTTCAAAATACAAGCAGCTCAGATCAAGGCACTATAAAGGCACAAAAAATTGGACAGTAAAGAGGAAGTTCAGGATTAGCTTTTGCCACGTGCAACAAAACAAGCAAGACGTTACACAAAAAGCTGTCTACCTAGAAGGTAAAATTTTCCTCCTTCAATTACTGTTTCCTGTAACGCAGGCTAGCTTTATATCCTCTGCCAGTTCTGAGTGTATGCATACAAAAACACAGTTTGCAGTCCAGATTTCTTGCTTTTAAAAAAGATCATACCATAATTGTGAGCATCCTTCCTACAGTATCTCCAAGGCTGAGTTTCCAGAGACTTCATAGAAGGAGC
Organism: Fulmarus glacialis; assembly: GCF_000690835.1. NCBI lineage: Eukaryota > Metazoa > Chordata > Aves > Procellariiformes > Procellariidae > Fulmarus > Fulmarus glacialis. The sequence continues at coordinate 6,127 of NW_009225239.1, forward strand.
ATAAAAATGTACATCTTCCCCAGATTTGCAGAAGAGGTTTGCTGCGAGAGGAAAAAACTGCCATCCTCTCTGCAGAGCTGACAAGCCAATGAACAATTTAAGTCTCACTCGATCTGTAATTGGAACAGGCTTCACACAGAACAGGTATCTTAATGCCTAGATAAAAGTTGCATTTTTAGTATTAACAGTGATAAAAAGACTGGTTATAAATTTGTACTGCCCACTGAAGTGAGAATTCCTAAATCTAGCAGCTCAAGCAAAGTTAATTCTTACACTGATAAGGAATGAGAAAAGGCATTCAGCTAAGCAAAGGAATTTAAAAATGATTTATCAGTGCAAAAACCTCAGTAGCTGATTGTCACATGTGTCCTGACATGTAAATACAGAAATATTTTAGACACAAATGCCAAAAATAATACCAGACCAATCCAGCCCTGTACAGAGAGTTGGGCAGATCTTTTGAACTACCAGTCGAATTCTCAGTGCTGGCTATCTGCACAGCGTATTTCAGCCTCTGGGAAGAAAAAGGGCAGTCTTGCAATACACACCAATTTTGCTTTGCAAAAATACATAATGACAAAACCCATCTGTTTCTTACAAACATATAAATTATTTTATTTACAAAGCCATGTTACAAAAAAAAATAATAATAATAAAGCAAAAAACAAAAAATACAATCGCTCACTAGAGAATATCTCCAGGCCCGGTGTTGAACCATGGCAGTATCAATCAGATACATGTTTGTTCTGTTTTTCCTTTTTTAAACTGTAAGCCATAGAATTTACTATTTACACCTACTTTAGACATTTATTCTGCTTACAATTATCACAAGCATGGAATGAATTCTATTTGATACTGCTAATACATAAAGGTGCAGGACAAAGAATGAAAATACTTAGTGTTACAAAATATGGATTGTAGAAAAGAAATTTGGCTGTACAAGTATGGCATTTTTTTTTTTCTTAGAATGATTGGACATGCTTTCTTCAAAAGTCTTCTGGAAAAGGTTCTAAAATCTGTAGTAGGAAAGCACAATATAGCAGGTGCAAATTCATTTCTGTGCAACAACAGTTATTTAATATATCCCATGACTGACCAGCTATGCAAAACCCACAGAGTTTTGTTAAAGTGCCATGGGTCAACAGCATAACAAAATATAAGGTGTAAATAGAAAAATTTCTTTTTTTCTTCTTTTTTTTTAAAACAATAGTTCACTGAGAATCAGCAATAATAGAATATGCTGTATAAACTATTCTCTACAAAGGTCGATCAGCACTATTTACAATTGTTACATCAATACAAAAGAAGGCATACAAGTTATCCAAGTCGCTTTTTATGGCTGACGGGCCTATGCATTGCGTATGTGTAACAACCAAAGCTTCTGAGCCTCTATTGCTGGAAACAAATCACGAGATTTTCAGGCAAATGGGTAAGAAAAAGAACTACCATGTGAATGCTACACTAATAATGCATTATAGGCTGGTCCAGTTTGTATCCATTTTTTTCAAATGTTTACTTCCACTTCACTTTTCAGGCTGAAATTTTTGATACAGATAATTAAATAATGATTCTTTGATGATGAAAGAACACTGTGGGATTTTACTTGGTGCTTAACTTTCCTGAAATGCTGTCAGGTGTAAGCCAGTTGAAAAAAATTTAAGCAGCATTCAAAGGACAGGCTCCGTATTCCAGCTTTCCAATTAAAAGATGCATGGAAAGAGCTAAAGCTTCCTAAAACTACAAAATTTGCTCCTTCAGTCATTGATTAGCATTATTTCTCAGAAGCAACCACTGAATCTCACAACCACTGTCTTCCCTCAACAACTAGAAAAAGCAGTTCATTGATTACAGAGGATGACTTTGTTACTGAGATTTTTAAACTCCTGCAGTTTTATAACGCAAAATAAATTAAAAAAATCAACATAGTACTGCTCCTAAAACTGAACAAGACAAAAATTGTGCAAAAATAACAAAGATATGTACACATTTTTCAGTCTGAAGAAATGTACAATAAAAACATAATTCAAAGAACATTTTAAAAATATAAACATTGCTTAAACTTTCCTAAGTTTCATACTGTTTCTGAAACTATACCGGTCAGTTAGCTCTGAAGTATAGCAAAACATAAATTATTACAAAATTAACACTATAAAAATTTATTTTAAGAATATTTCTAAACTTTTTTCAAAGGGTCTAGCCTTGTTTATAATTGCTTAAACATTTTTAGTCTTAAAATTTGCCTTAAGCCTTCTTTTTTTAAAAAAGAAAGTAGTAATAATCTCCCTATTTGCAGTCTCTCGCCTTTCCCCAAGATGTAAATAAACCAGCATATAAGTGCACTTTTAACACTGTAGAAATAAAAATTAACTCCTCTGTACTATTGTTCCAGTACCTAGTATTGGCTTCCTGATTATAAAATCTATATTTTATTAAAAAAATTATTCAGTAATCCTATAAGAAACACTGTCAGTGCAATTCTATTAACGCAAGCCAATCTGCTCAACTCCAGTCCTTGCAAACCCAAACTGTTTACTGAAGTTATCAAGTGCTATGATCTTAAGTGTCTAGAAATCCACCAAGATACGGGGATTTTACATGTTGAGCCCCTGATAACATTAATTACAGTTTGGTGCAAAAATCCTCTATGCATTGATTGAAGTATAGATTCCTTAAGAGCCTGATCCTGGAAGAGGCTGAACACTCAGAATTCCCACTGAAATTATTAAATGCTGTAGGTACAGAGCACCAGTCAGGATTAGTCCCTAAAGTTGCAGTGCCCCAGCTGTTTGCAAATTACTAAGAAATGCACTCAATTTTTATCCATAGGACAAGCTTAAATACAGAATTACTGTAATTTTTATTTAATGAAAAAATTTGGACATAATTTAAATAAATTCAAATCATGATCTGGATTTTTTTTTGGAATGTCCGCTGTGTTCTGGTAAGGAAACAAAGGGAGCATTGCAACGCTAACAGCTTTAAAAGGCATGAAACATAACCAAGCAGAATGCACAGATCAGTGGCAAATACAAGTGAAAAACTAAACAAATCACTATTACAGTTTTCTGTAAATTTAATTCTCTTTAAAACCACAAATTCATAAAAGGTTAAATCCATCTGCAGGACATAGAAAAGAAAAACCCTGTGGAGTAGGGCTGCTGAGAGCTAGAGATTATAGGCTGGTTCCTTTTCCTTGTTATGGAAGAGTCCTTATTCTACCAGTCCGGTTTGATGTCTTCTAAAAGAGAAACCAGAGCCAGGTTCAAAATCACAAAATGTCTTTCAGTATATAATACTTAATAACATCTGCGTCTGACAGAACTCAAAGCAGGAATTTATTTAAAGTCCCTGAACTAAATTCCATCCCTGTTTACTGATTACATTAGACCTTTAAGAAAAGGAACTGCTTTGAATAAACAGCGTATTTCCTTTTGGGACTGTCTGATTTTAGTAAGCTTTGGTGAATCTCATGTTCATTAACGTGGTGTATCATTACAAATAAAGAGCAGCAATTAGACGGCAACTCTGAAGAATCTTTTCCTCTACACAGCATGTTTTCATGCACAAGGAATCCCCACACAGCGTACACGTTGTCACCTTCCCTTAATAAAATGATCTAGTTACTCAGTATTTAAAAACCACCGCATACTGAGGTCTTGAAGTGTTAACACATTCAGGCACCTAAAAGCACTATGAAGACAAAAACACTTGATTAGTTATAAACGTAGAACAAGGAAAAAATCTGGAGAAAATGAGCTTTTAATACATAATTTGTATTAACGGGTACAAATAATTTGACTGTAAAACTACCATTCCATTAATGCAACCAAGTAGGTTTTGTAGGGATAAGTAGTATTTTTTTATTAAAGCAACAACAGTTGGAAAAACAGGCATGCTTTTATGCATACAAGCCCCTGTTCAGGTCTCAAACAGATGCAGCAACATTCAAATTAAACATGAATTGAGAACAATTTGTGTGAGTTTAAGCTGACTGAGTTTAATGCGAGGGGAGAAAGCAGACAGGCCCACAACAGTTATCCTCACAGCTACCAGTATCCCACAGGAATACCCGAGAGTACAGTGTACTTCAGCGAATGTAGCAAATGACCAGAAGAAACTACTTGTGTGAAATCAAGACAACCACAGGGCACCTTTATCTCACAACTCAATAATGGGAAACACCCAGTTATCGGCAGCAGGCGACTTTCACAGCACTGCCGCATGTCCTCTCGGCTCCGACTGGACACCTTCGGAAGGCGAGTGGGGATGCTAGCTTTCTCAGTAGGACTGCACGCAGGCTATCATAGGTTCAACCAAGACTGGGTTTACAGCCTGCCGCAATTTCCTGAATGCTTCATTCTCAACCAATCACTCAACCCCCTGTTGAGTTAAGGGCCGCTCT